>NW_009915171.1:74651-117144 GCF_000696875.1 Nestor notabilis | reverse complement strand
GAGAAATGAAATTTATCTGCTCACAGAGGGGAAGAAAGTGAGATAAAATTTCCCTTTTTTCCTTTGCATGGCTTACCTATGAGGCTAAGCTGATGGGAATATTGTGCTCTTAGTGAGAAGCTGGATCCCAGTTTGGGCCCTGCTCCTGCTAAATTCACTTCTCATCTTGGTGATGCTTCCTCCTTTGCTCCTGTGAATCAGCCCACAGAACAAAGCTATGATAACGAATGGCTCTCTAATTGCTTTCAGCCTGGACTGGCTGCTACTTGCTACAGTCCTGGGACATGGGAGAAGCAAGAACTACTTATGGCCCTGTGAAGAGCCTTGTGCCACATCTGTCCCAGCACCATTCCCATAGCTCAGGCTCCATGTTTCAGTGCCCTGCGGAGGAACATGGTTATTTTTGTCCATAGTTGATCTTAACTCCGACAACCAACACTGTAAATGAATGGCACATGCAAAATGCTTATCCTAAGATTATTTTCTCCCCAGTGCATGGGCAAGAAATCAATAGAAGGAAAGTAGTGCAGTGTCACTGAGAATGTTAATTTCCCACAGAATAACAGGTTGAAACAGGAATCCCCTGGGCATACAGACTAAGGCAAGCATAAGCAAACGTTAGATGCAGGAGAATTAGAACAAGAAGAAACTGTGTCATCATGACACAGTCTCCAAATCCCAGAAGATACTTTTTCAGGGAGAATTTTCGATGGTGGTGGTTACCCAGAGCAATATGTAGTGGTACAATAGGATTAGTGGCAGCACTTGATAACAAGTTTATGAAAGGCAATGCCATGAGTCTCTTGCTGCCTGCAGACCCCAGAGGGAATGTGTGGGCAAAAAATAAATCCACTGGATTTCTATATTTTATTACCTAGAAAGCCTCACTTTCCCCAAAGTTCTTTAAATTACATTTTTTTTTTTGGTAGAAAATGTGAGGAAATTAGATGCAAAAGCTCTTGCAACATGGGTAACTAAGCAGCTTGCAGTCTCAGAAATGGTGAAAAAGATGTGTAAAGGAAGGCTAAATGGTAAAATTCAGCAAAGATACAGGATTTAGCACTAAATTAGGAAAATCAAACATTTATTTTTATTTATTTTCAAAGACAGGAGTGTTAATTTGTGAGGTCCTCTGAGGAGACATTCAACCTCTCCATGTTGTTCAGATTTAGGAGCACTGAGGAGGCCTATATCAGAGATTGGTGTGGTGATACACTGGAGCTTTTAATGCTTTTAATACTTTTTTTAGGAGTCACAGAACACCCTAAGTGCTAAAACGCTTTCCAAAACATTGACCCAACACAGACCTTCCCCAGGACATGACATGGTTTAGTCTCCCAGGTTAGATCAGAACAAATCTGAGAGGTCTTGAAAAGAGTATGATAATGAGTTGGGGCCAAGGCGAGCTAACCAATCTGCATCCCTGATTAGCCTGGTTTGACTCTGGATGTCTGTAAGGCTCCATCCCAGTTGCTGCCAGTGATGGAGAAGATTGCCTCCCATGTAGAGCAAGCCCTCCAGAGAACATCTTTCCTAGTGATCAATATGGCTCTAACCTGTTTCTGAAGGGCCTGTTCAAGACACTTGCTAATATGGAGAGCAATAGAAGACCTAAGAAATACCAGAAGATATTTCTCCTTGAAGAGTGGAAAGCATGAAAGCCCTTTTCTGAGGTGTTGAAGACTTTGAGGCACTTTGCTGCACTGCAAGGGTCCAGCACAAGCCAGGCTTTTTGGGATATCAGGTTCTTGCTGGTGAGCCCTGGAAACTAAACTGGGTTTCCAGTAGTTCACTCAGTAAATGAGCAATCTGAGTGGCAGGATGAATGCTGGAAAAGGCAAGACTGGACTGCATGGAAAGAAGCGTGGCCAGCAGGTTAGAGGACATGATTCTGTCTCTCTACTCTGCTATCATGAGATCCCAACTATAGTACCGCATCAGCTCTAGAGTCTTCAGTACAGGAAAGACATGGACCTGCTGGAGCAGATCTGAAGGAGGAACACAAAGGTGATCAGAGGGCTTGAGCACCTCTCCTATGAAGACAGGAAAAATGCCTCATCCCTGGAAACATTCAAGGTCAGACTGGACAGGGTTTTGAGCAACCTGATCTAGTTGAAGATGTCCATGCTCATTGCAGGGGGTTGGACTAGAAGACCTTTAAAAGTCCCTTCCAACCAAAACTGTTGTATGATTCTACCGTGATTCCCCAAGATAGAACCATTATCATGAGAAACACATGAACTTTCTTCCAAAGAAAAAGTGCCCTGAGAGAAAAACCATCTGTGCTCATAAGTGTATGTGGTGGCAGGAAGGCTAAAGTCAAGAGATAAAACAACCCACTGAAGATGACAGCAGTCTGACTGTCAAGGCCCAATTGCTCAAGCCTTGAGAAAAACTTTATTGACATTAAGTGTCCATTAGCATTCAGTGAAGAACATTCTCAAGGTGTTGTCTTGACACGCACGTTTACGCTTTGTCCATCCTTTGATTTGATCAGCGGCGTGTTCGCAAGTTCTTAAGAACTCATATTCACCCTCTGCTTTCTTATTTGCAGGACCAAGGAGTATATTTTCACTCTCCTATTACAAAACTTTATTGCAGGAAGAGTAGGGAGCAGGTTTTCCTCCTCTGGAGATTGGTGACAGTTCGGTGCAGTGTTTCAGTGCAGGTGTTTTGCTGTATCCCAGATGCCTGGTTTTGCTCATTAACCTTTTTTGGGATCAGGATTTTTCTCTCACCTCAGATTGGCAACGTCTGGGTGCAGAATAGTTGTCTTCCTCTATAGTATGAGTAGTGGTTGACTTTGTAGGGCTGGTCTGATTTTTATGTAACAAACCCCTGCCTTTGGGGAGACATAGCATATTGATCACGCCATCCATTTCTCCTGCTGCCTCCCTATGGCCATTGTAGTGCCAGCTTTTGATCTTCCACTAGGGCTGAATTTTGTTGGAAGTTTGCAGCGTGGGAGCACACAGAGTACATGATCGATGGGTCTGTTGGGTCCAAGTGTGATTACACTGACGCAAGAGCCGTCACACAGCACTGAGCTCAGTAACTGCCTTCCTGTTTATCCATCTATAGGCTGCAAGAGAAACTCAGGCTGTTGCCACGTATTCCTGAACTCCTCCATAGCTTCTGCTTGCTCAGGAAGACAGCAGCTTTGCATGCCTTGCACAATCTCTGCTTTACAATGCTCACATAGAAAGCATGAGTGAACAAAGAAGATTTCCTAGGGAAGAGATTTCTCTGGAAGATTTCTGAAGGTGAAAGATGAAGGTAGAGCCCTGGAGTCATGCCTTTACTGAAAAACAACCTTGACGGCTGATAGTAACTGTGTAAATCTACTTGAATGAGAGAACAGTGGAGCATCTTTATTTTTCTCTCTTTCGTAACAGAACACTTAGGCATGAAAACCCATAATTTCCAAGTGAGTCACTGGAAAAGAGTAGATTTCAAAGGAACCACCACGAAGTTTGCAGCAGGTGAAAGCAGCTAAAAAATGAGATAAGGGTGAGGCATTTCATGTTCATAACCCAGTCAGCAGCTTCAGTCCAGTCAGCTCATGCACGTATTGCATTCATGTGGGAGACCATAAGATATGGTGGGGTTTTACGAAATGAACAAAAATCAGGAGCCTTTAGAACTACACATGGACTCAAAGTCTCTCAGCTCATTATTTAATCTTTCCTTCAAAGATACTTCTTCTTAAGAGCATACTGTTATTAACTGGCTTTGTCAAAACATACGTTACTAGTCTGCACAAATTTAACCAAAAAATATATTGCATTTTTTGCAGTTTGGATCACTAACAAAATATGAAGAAGTGTGGCAGATTCTTCATCCTTGTATTTTTGCATCAGAATTGTATATCTCATTAAAAGAAATCATCTAATTACTCCACTGAAGACTGATATGACAATCTATATAAATAAAGCCCTTTGCCATGTGTTAGCCTGCAGCTCAGACTTAGTAGCTTTACCTTGCCTTTTAAATCCTTTATTCTCTAAAGTAGGACAAGATTCCTCAGCATGCTTTGAATTGTTAAGCTGTGTGAGACTAGATTGAAATTTCACTGAAATCAGTGTGTGCAATATCAATAACTTCAGTGTGCTAGGGAAGAGCTCCTTAAAGCATATGCTGCTCAGGCTATTTCATCTTCTGTGTCTTTAGAGAGATAAAGGCATAATCAGTAACAAGAAATCTTACTCAACCTGGTGTTGTCACCAGCTAGATAAGTGCCTTGAGAAAGTCACAGTTTCACTGCCTACCTGTCAACAAGAGTAAGGGCTATGGGAAGTGCTGCAAAACCCTCTAATGAAAGCCCTTGTTAACAGCATAGTCAGCCTCTTGATTGCTATTGAAAACTTAAGTGTACCCTTGTGATGGTTGGGCTGATTGCTGGGTTTTGGAGCATTTCATGTGAGCAGAATTAAAGAAGCCCTTTGAAATCTCCAAACCAGAGCCAAAGCACCACGAGATAAGACGACTGCACCAATAATACATCTCCTGGTCACCAAAAAGGGCAGTCTGGCTCTCCTTTCCTTCTCCGCTGTTCGTGGCATCTGTGGCACTGAGTGTGACCCTGCAAGGAGCCAAATCAGTTTGTTGACCCCTCCCTTAAAAAATCCACTGGTTTTTGCTGGATTGGTCCTCTACTCCTTTGCTGAGCTGGATTGGTTCAGAGGATTTGTACAAATGCCCACAAGAAGAGGATGGGACTACATGGTTGCATGCATGAGCTTGTGGAGCCTATCAGTTTACCTTCAGAGACGTGAGAAAGAACTCATGCTTGAAGGCTTCTCTTTTTGCAGCTATATCGACTAGTCTGATACAAGCAGATACCTCTCCCTGCAAACTTGCCTGCTTTATCCTTAGACCATCACAGCGCCAATATTACCACTCAATAATGCATGCAGTGATCCCTTTAGTCATTAAAGGAAATCCCCAGGAGCCATCCTGGACTGAATAACCTCTGTGGAGACCTTTGCAAAGACTGGTTATTAGGTAGAGTGGACAATAAAGGGAAATGAGGTTTACGTTTGCTTATCCAAAAGGCCAGAGAGAGTTCATAGATTATTCTCTGCAAGATAAGCTAGACCTAATGTAAACACTCCTCACTGGAAAGTATCTGCTGTTTGTTTTCCTAACTTTAACCATGTGGCTAGCAAAAGCTGAATAAATGAAATAAAAGACAGGCATTTTAATAATAGAAAACCCTAATGTCTTTGAAAACTTGTATTACTGGCCCCTGAAAGAAAGTTAAAATTATCTTTTCCCCTCACTACATGAAACACGTGCTGATGTGGCTGCAAAGCTTTCTTGTACGTGAAAACTGGTAAGATTTCAAGCCCTTCCTATCAGACATTCAACAGTACATTAGAGCAGAGGCAGGCTGCTCATTTTAGTTAAACCACTGCTCTCATGCCCTTTGTTTGGGAAATACTGATGTTAGATCAGGTTTTCAATGAAATTAGTATTTGTCCAAGAGAGAGCTGGAGGATTGGGGGGAGGGGGGGGCTCAAATGCCTTCCAATTCTGCTATAGAAAATTCCAAACAAAATCCTTAGTGAATACAAATTAGCAAAGCATGGCTTTTAAAAATCTCACCCACCACCCATCTGTACCTTTAGGCTCATAAATATTGAGGAAAAAAAAAACCCCTATCCATTCTGCCAAAACTGTTTACAGATTATTTCAAACCAGCCTGTGATTAATTGTTTGTTCTTTACTGTCTTTTTCGTATGTGACTAAACTTAATAATTTATATCACCAAAGTCTTGACTTTCCCATAGAGAGTCATATCCAACTGTGCCTGGGTATTTCAGAGCTAACCAAAGTGTGGTGTTTTTGCAGTTAATCCTCTTAGCTAAAACTTTTCACTCCCAAGAAAAAAACTTTAATTTCTATTTCTCATCAAAAAATTGCAGCCTGTTGTAGAAGAGTTGGAAACACAGGGCTGGGTGAGGGAAAGGACTGGCCCCAGAATGAAAACAGAAGACCTGGCTGTTGGAGCTGGTCCGATGCCATGATGCAGTGATGTTTGCGATAGCTGCCGTTTCTACGGCAACGGGGCAGCATGATTTACTGCAATAACATCAAAAGCAAATGCAAAGCTTTTGTTTAACTTCAATGCCGTGAGCTATTTGTTGATACTGGGGAGGAGGGAGGGAGAAGTTCTTTGGCTTCTAGTTAAGCACATTACTAATGTGTCTTAAGGTTAAGGGGAAGTCAATAAAGGGGATCATGGTGCTCGAATCTCCTTTCTGTGCTCGCAGAGCTTGCACACACACAGAGACACGGAGCTCAACTTCCCTGTGATGCAGAGCAGAGGAACTTGTCTGTGCAGACTGCAATCCCCACCACGCACAGTCAGTGGCAGAGCCAGGCTCAGGCTTCCTGCTGGGTTGGGGCTCTGGCTGTGGCTGAAGTGAAGGTTAGATGACAAAGTAAGGTGAGTGAGGTAATCCCAAGCCCTTCTTGCCATGGCTGAGTCTGATTTGGGTGCTGGAGCAGGGAGGTCTTGGCCAAGGCAGTGACCACCTCTACTCCAGTATCTTACATTCATCCCTCTCTCTTTGCTGCTGAGTACTTTCAAGGGCAATAAACTTAACTAGAAAAACCTCACATCTACTCCACTAGGACTCATCAGGAATATGTCTTAATCAGTATATTAAGTCCAGTCTGATGCCAGCTATCACTGAGCAGCTTGGGTCTCTGCAATCAGGCTACCTGATCTTCCGTAATAGGGTGGCCTCATGTCATCATCCTGATCCTTACTCATCCTAGGGACAACTCCTGAACCCTACCATGCAGGTCCACACTTTTAAGTGGAGTTACTGCTGCTCTGAATCAGTGTTATCCACGTCAGCCTTTACTGCCTCCAGATAAAATAAGATAAAATATATCTCATGGCTTAAGATGGGTTTGTTTTGTTTTCCTGTGTAAATAGCATGATACTGTACATCAACAGTAAGAAGCATTGTTGCAATGACAGAAAGCTTTGGAGATGATTATAGAGAGGAACTTACTTACCCATTTACCTTCCTTGTACCTTGCAATTACGGAAGGGTGTTTGTTCTTCATTTAATCTGCACCAGTTCTTATTCCTTAAGACCCTTCTGTGGTGTGTGCTGCTGGAATGCATTTGTAAAACTAAATTAGCAAAGAGGACACAGATGTTGCTCTGCATTCTCTCTTTAGCCATACAAATTATAAACAATGTCCCTTTATATTAAGATACGCTTTTTGGTCTCATATTGGTTTTAGAGCTGATTCTTTCAGTATGTTTTCTGTTTGGAGCAGCCCATTCTTGTTTAAATATCCCCACTACTGTACTTCATGTGAAAATAATGTTGCTTTCACATTCGGTGCACATATCTCAAATCCATATGTATATTACTGAACTGATGCAAGGATGGAAGAATTAATAACATCATAGAGAGCCACAAAAAGGAACAGCATATTTCTGACTAAAGTCTACACTGTAGACTGTAGATAGAGTCAACAAGTGTACTTTGGCTTGTATATAATAAAGTAACAGGTAGCAGCCCCCAGTGCAGAAGTGCCTTTACTGCTGCTACCTTGTTTGAGCACATTAATAGAGCCCAAGAGCTGATGCTGTCTGGTGGAGGCCGAGTTGTCTTTTACTAAGACTTTATTGCAAATAATTCTTTCCTACTGGAATACACAGTATTCAAAAAGCTCTAATGCAGATTTCATGGAACAGAAACTTTATAATTTTTTTCTGTCCAAGATCAAAAGAAATTCTCCATATTTCTGGTATTGTTTTCTTTTACAACCCTGATGTGAAGGCAATCTGACTTCTGTCAAATTTTGGTTTGGATAACTGTGATTGGTCTGCTGATTAGAAGATGTATTTAAGCTGATTGCCTCTACCCCCTCTCCCGCAATCAATAACGATGTCACACTGGGTTTAATTTGATACACACTCCCAGCAGATATGTATTTCAAAGACAAACTGTGTGAAGATCAATACTCAGCTTCTGAGTAGACAGCAACAGACAACAGCACAAGAACAGTGTCTGTGCATGTGAGGGAGTGTTATAATTGCCCCAAACTGGAAGAAGTTTATCATGAAACTGTGAGCAGCTGTTGTTAAGACTCATTCTGAGCAGAAGAATGCACCTCCTGATGTTTCTGTTCATTCGAGACATTTCTGTGCCACATGGTGTCCATCACGCTGAATGCTTTCCCTATGGGCTGGGTAGCTAATAAGACAGAGGAAGCTTTATGTTGAGCAGTGAGATGGCTTGAATCAGCATGTCATATGTAATAAAAAACTGTGGACTTGAGCAGTGAAAAAGAATTTAGGATACTACAGATTTGCTGATAAAAGTTTTCTCCAGCAGTGAGCATCATACAAAGAAATGAAATCGTCCTGCTTGATCGTTTTTTGTTGTTTTCATTTTGGGAACAGGATATTGTTCAGGGCTTTGACGCATTCTACAGTAGGACTTGAACTAGATTTTTAAGATTTTTGGGGGATTAAATTGCAGTTTGGGTGTTTAGTGGGGCTTTTGGGTTTTTCTTGAAGTCAGAGTTGAGAATGTTGCTGTAACTGCTGGAGTCATCTGGAGCTTTATTAAACCAGAAACTTGTAAGAGGTAGGGTATCAGTCTGTAACAGATCTTAAAACTGGGAGTCCAGTCTTGTGTATGGGAAACTGAAGAGACTGATTCAGAATAGCCCTATCTGAGAAAACAGTAATCCTGATGGATTGTTACGGTCTTACCTGTATCATCAGTGTTGAAGCTAATGCAACCAAAACATCAGCAACCATGAATCACTGTGGAAAAAGCTTTAATTTTACCTTTCCACTTCCAAGTAGCATAGCTGGATTGTAAAGTCTTAGCAAACACACTTTAAAGAAGATCATAACCTGAGAGTTCTTTCTACTTTATTATTGGAAATAGGAGACTATTTTCGCTGCATGCCCTTCGATTTCTCTCTGAGTTTGGCAAGACGAAGCATTTCCAGACCCAAAGCAACCATTTTGCAACCAACAGCTGCCTCTCCCCAGTCCAGCTGGCAAGCACCTTCACCTCTGCTTTTGTCTTTTTTCACTGCTGACATGTTTTGTCTCATATCTTTTGAAAACAATTAGCCATCCAATGGCAGTCCTTTCAGGCTGCGTTGGAGCCGGACTGCGGTGGAAGGTCAAAGTGTTTCCAACCATCCTCTTTGCCATACAGCCCTCAAAAAATAATCCAAACTCAGGCAAGAGATTTGCAGCTGGCTTGTATGAGGGAGTATCATTAAGTGTGTGTGAGATAGTTTATATATCATTCTGCATGAGTAGAGAGCAGGAGCTGGAAGAGGTCCAGTTGGTGCCTTGTGCATCTTGTCATGGCTTAGTCAATTCCTTCCCCTTCATCCCCATCCTGTCCCTCCTTCTATATCATTTCAAACTGTCAACCCTATGCTCTCTTTCCTGCTTGCTGTTGTGCAATCACTTTACTTCAGCTGTCAACCTTAGGATGAGCTGTACCGTGCCTCAGAAGTGCCCATCATTCTGCATCAGCTCTCAAGGAAGCTGAAATAGCTGACTCCTGTGCAGACATCTATCCTGCAGCCATGTGGAGACAGGCAAGAGATGGCACCAGCATCAGCACTTTGGGAGCTATGGATTCAGAGAAAATGGTATTGAAAGCACTGGAACAGCACAGGCCTTGCAAACATTTCGTCAGAGCACAGCATGAGGTAGAACTCTCCTTCATAAAGACCGGGCATTTGTTACTTGTTTAGAGCGGTTTATAAAAGAACCAGCAACTGAGCTCTTTTCATGTCACTGCTCAGCTCAATGTCATGGCCAGTCTTTTTTTCCCCCTTTTTTTTTAACATTGGGAATTAACCAAAAGTTACCCCAGGGTTCAAGATACAAAGGTGGGACCTGAGAAACATGTTCAGTGTCTGCCTCTGCAGATTCCCTTCAAGCTTTTTGCAGGAGATAAGCTTAAAGGTCCTTAAGTTTTTGTAATGTTTTGTTTAAGCAGCTGGGATAAAACTTGCAGTCCTACTGAGGCTTTGTCACTGACTTTAGCACAGATAGGATTTCACTTTCTATGTGTCTAAACCACAGCTCATCATCTGGAAAATAGGGGACCTTTTATTCTTATTTTGTCTCTTTAGATCATCAACTGTTCAAGGCATTTTCTTTCAAAGTGATATAACAAAAGCCTGCACTCAGCTCAGACCACAAGGCAGCACATTATTATTAGTGCTACTCCTGACAGCCTGGCAAAGAAAACCCTTAACACCTAATATAGTGAAGAGGTGAGAACAGGTAGGTATTTTGACTTGCTGGTTGCTTTGTATAACCAGGCTAAAACTTTCAAAAAGTATAAAAGAATTGTTCCCTAAATGCTCATTTTGTTTATCAAGTGTATTGGAAGGATAAAAGCAGAATTCACTCTGTGTGTGAAGTCTTACAGGCACACGCACACGGACACATGTGCCTTGGAAGTTGCTTGCAATACCATAATGAAGCAACCTCCTGGAGCTGAGCTCGAGGTCCTCAGGGGAAACACTGACTCTGCTCTTTTCACGTTGCTGAGAAGAAACATTTCATTTTTGAGTCTGACTCAGTGAAAGGGCTGATAGCAGCCGTACTGAAAAGCCTGCCTTTTGAATAAACACTGACTTGCTTATCCAAAAGGCAGCAAAATCACCTTTGGTTTGACGGATTCAGCTGCAGTGTTGAGTAATGAGTTGAAAAATAACATTGCACAGACCTGTCAAGGCACCTCTGCATGATCAGGCTCAGAGTTACACGAGCTGACAGCAGTCTGTGTTGGGAAGTTACCCACTGACAAACCTTTTCAAGCCAAGTCATCTCCTGGCTTGTATAATGCAAGTGACAATTGTCTCCCTGAGTCCTCTCTGAGAGTGGCTTATCTGTAAACCACCGGGAACACTTCTGGAGCCTTTGCAGCTTTGATCTCCACACAGTGACAACCGTGACCTGGGCTATGTGGAAACAGTGGTAACGGGTGCCCAGCAGTGTCTCTCCATCCCAGGTAGGAGATGCTGTTTGGGGCTGCTGTGAGTGGTGCTCAGCTCCCCACTGCAGTAACAGCCACTCTGGGCTGAGGCCACTCTAACCACATCACATACATAGTGCTTCAAGCAACACCTGACACTTACTTTTGACTTGCCCATTCTCTCCAGGGAGTTAAATGGCCACCTCTCCCTGCTGCCCAAAATGGAACAGCATTTGCAAGGTCCACTGCAGACCACATCTTTTCATACACCTAAGTGAAACGCTGCTGTTAGTCTGTTGTAACTCATACATAGATGAGCCACTTGCTGCTGCTCAGCAGAATAATGTTAACACAAAGCCCTTCTTTTGGGCTCTTAGGGCTGCCAGGACACCATGAACAGGAGTCATGGTCTTATTTCCATCAGCAGCATACTGCTGGGCTGTGCTGGACCCCAGTTACCACCCCCATCCCTGCTCTGCTCCTCTAGCTGGCACTGCATGGTGGCACCATGCTGGGGAGGGCGCTGCCCTGTCCCTCACCATCACTGTCATATCCATCTCGCCTGCCCTCCCCTGTCGAGGTGCATTTTGGTGAGCACATCTGCCACATCCTTTCCTAAAGCACAAGGACGTTCCCTTGCGAGCCTGCTGAGCAGTATGGATGCAAAGCACTGCACCATGCTCAGACACGACCGCAACGTGCATGTGGCAGCACATCCTGGCACGTGGCAGCACAGCCTGGCGTGTGCCCTGCAGCAGAGCAGTAAAGCAAACAGGGACCTGGAGAAAGGCTCGTGTGCCTGCAAACTAGTCAATTTTTCCAACTACGGAGAAAGCTGTAAAGACCAGGAAGCTGACCCAATAAAAAACACATTGCTTCTATCTATAAAACATGTGTTGTCTAGGTCCTTAAACTATCAAGGCTACAACAACATTATCAATAAATGCACCTGTATTTCACTGCATAACCATTTTATAAAAGTCTATTTTTCTTTGTGTAAGATCCTCCCTACAGTTCAAGAAAGACAATATGAAGCAGACTCAGGAATAATGGGATACAGTCCCTTCAGAGAAGCCAAGGTGACTCTTCATATAACCTTTAAAACCTAAAGAAAAATGAGGCACTTCTTTTGCCTCAGAAGAACTGAAGCCCTGAAGACCTGGTTCCTAATATGGATGAAACATGTGAGAAGTGTGAATATGAGTTAAAGTGATCATGGCTCTCCAAGATAGGCTGTGCCTAAACAGTTTGGTGTCATGCTTTATATTAAGGTTCAGTGCACAGGTAGTTTATTGAGCCTTATCTGATGATTAATGTCTGTTATAAATATGTATGGATATGATAAATGTGTTACATGTATTACAGATAGTATTATATAGATAGGTGCAAGCCATTACTGCAGGTGACCTATTGTTCTGCTCGTCTTTGTAAGAAAAGCCCTGTAAGAGCTCATTAAAAGTGAACATAATACGAAGGGTGACCCAGCTTGCCCTGGCATGGGGATGCTCTCATCACAGATGTTTCAGATAAATTCTCTATATCTGTCAGCATGTTTCATCACTTGCTCAACAGTTGTCCTATTAGCACTCACATAAACCTTTTCTGCTTACCTACTGCGTTTTGATGGGTAGGATAAGCATCACTTGGCTTTATTTACTGTTATGTTCTGAAAATACTCCCACTATCTACGTATGGTCTGCCATGTTCCAGAGGCAGAAACCCCCAACCACCTACGAGCAAGGTGAAGCGGGTGCCTGGAAGGCACATGGTGCCTGTCTCCATGCCCTTGCAGGGGCTGTAGGAAATGAAGAGGCTCAGCCTCACCAACAAACCTGAACCCAAGAGAAAGGTGAGATTTCAGAGACACCTCACCTCCCAACAGTGCTGCTTGCCTGGATCCCTGCTCAGTGTCAGCTCTCATTTGGAAATGCACAGCCTTAACATCTCCCTCCCACATAGATGGAAGAGATACAAATATACGTCCGTATACTGAGGTGCCTCTATCAGCTCTGGACATCACTTGGATGCTTAAAGCTTTAGTGCTGCTATAGGCATTTACCTTGAATGACTTATACAGGGAGTATGAACAGAGACCTATCCTCAGTGCCAGCTCCCTCCCCATCAGCTTGCTCCTCACTGGCCGGAGGACTCAATACAATATTTTGTCTGCACATGGGTTCCTTTTGAACACTGGTGGTCTTTTCCTTGGAGTCCATCTAAAGCATCTCAGTGGTTGTCATGTGAGCACAGTGCAGTCCAAATTCTGAAGCTAGCCTGCTTCAGACAAGAGGTAGTCCAGAAGGTCTCCAGGAGCCCCTTCCAACCTACTTTTTTCCTCTGATCAATGAAGAAACACCTATAGGCTGATTTAGTTGCAGAAATGATGCTGGTGCCAGATTGTGACCTGTGCTGTAATGTCAAAGCAGAACCCAGAGAAAAGCTAATGTGTGTTCCTGAGATTAGGATCCAGCTTCTTTTTTTTAAGTTCCATGTAGTACCTTATTGTTACAAAGCCACCAAGAGCACCGACAGACAAATCCTGCTGTGTAGGAGGGTATCAGTATTATGACTGATAATAAAGTCACAAGACATGACGGGTAAGGAAATGCCCAACTTCCACTCAAGTACTGGTTGTTGTGGACTTATTCTGGATATACCAATATATTTGAAATGACTCAACTGGGTTTTCTGGCTGTCTGACATACAATAAACCCCCCACCATTTTATTTTCTTTATGTTCTAGCTATTTGTAATCAAAACCTGCAGAAAAAGAAGTAGCTACCACAGTGGTTAGGGAATCTGTGGTACACACGAAAGCTTGAAAAAGAACTATGTTTTGCAAAGTGCCCTATGCATTCCAGATGTGGACTGTCTGAGAGAAGGGATAGAGTCAGCACCAAACTTAACTTGCCCTGGCTCCCCCCTGGGAAACATCTGCCGGGGACTCACACGTGTCTGTAGTAAGGTAGCGCTTGCTCACGTACCCTTGTTTGTCAAAGCTGCAGCAGGAAGGCATGGGGAGGTGCCATTTCTTCGAGATCTATAGATAAACAACCACTCCTTGAAATACCATCCTCTTGTGAGCCAGGCAGCAAGTCAAGAGCCTGGAGCATGTTTTCATGTGTGGTCAGTATGCAGCTCTGATTTATGAGCGAGTGCTGTGTTTTGCACTGATTACAGATGCCTGTCTGGTTCAGACAGTGTGATCTCATTGCCGTTTAAGTGAAAGATGTTATGTTACACTGCCTGTAAGCAGGAAAACTATGGTAGAATACAAAGAGATCAAGAGTGAGGAGTTGTTCTCCATTGCAAAATGCTCTCTGGCGGGCTTGTGGGATGTTAACTTTCTACCAGAGGCGCACTTCCAACATTGTACTAAGTGATGTGGTCCCTATGGGCAGCAGTGGGCTAAGCAAACAGGCAGCCTGGCAGCGTTCCTTGAATGAGTATGAAGAGGCAGGTTATAGACTTGTTTTTGAACAAAGAGATAGTGAGAGATCTAAAACAGGAAAGCCAAGTCATGCAAACCAGTACAGTGTGTCCTAAAAAGGAGTAAACATCATTAAAATGATTTAATGAGTTTTATATATGTACAAGCTACCTTCCTTCTGGCCGCACTGTAACTGTATGGCTCCCGTATTCCTAGAGGCAACTGGGCACTACTTTGTCTTCTGCATACATCCTTCTCATGCTTCTTTCTCTTCAGTTTCTAGCCGGTGTTCACCTTACTCCCTCTCCCTCCAAAGAAGTGTCTATAAGAGCTTTCTGGCTCTACAGCTGCAAGAACAGAAGTAAGACATGGTCTCAGAGCAGAGAAATGAGCTTTCATAGCCTGCTCCAGCCAGTGACTGTAGCAAAGCAATGAACAGTTAGTCTGCTAAAGATGTTCCCAAAGACGTGCTCAGCATGATAACACAAGGCTGGGAGCCAAAGGTGAGGTAATACAGTAATTACTTTACCAACACAAAAGCTCAGCCAAAAGCAGGATGCAAAGTGAAACACTTAAAATTAAAAGTAACTTCAATGAACTTCAGAGTGCTCTGATCAGGCCATGAAGATGTGTCTGCCATTGCCTCACTATACCTCCATCATGGTGATCCCCTTCTCATCAGGGAGCAGGTTTACTTAAGGCCCAGGGGAGCCACCTCAGCATCAGGAAGGGGAAGAAGAAGCTGGTTCAGCTCCTGCCCCCATGTTAGTGTAAGTCTTTGTGTACTATGCACTGAAAGCCTCAGAGGTGCAGGAAAATGGTACCTGGACTGTGTCTTAGGGCTAATATTGCTGTAGCTTTACAGGGTATGTTTTAGTTTTCCTTGTCATCATACTTCTACAGGTGTGATGGAGACAGTCACCACTTTGTAATGGGTTTGGCTGAGCTCTGCCAGGAGCAGGAGCATCATTCCATGCTCTCATGTACAGAGTTCATGTGCTCATGAGGTGAGACTGCCATCCTCTGCTGACATAACGTGAAGTAAATATGTGCCAACTGATGGCAACCGCAGATCTCACCCACAGCTTAGAGCTAACCTTCGTGTTTGGAAAAATGGGGGCTAGATGGACTCTGAGTCCTGTTTTGGATCTCTAGTCCCTCTCCAGAAGGATGTGTAGCCTGTATCTTTAAATGTACAGATGAAAGGCCAGATGGAAAGAAAACATAAATTAACTCATGCACCTGTACAGGGCTTTTGTTCAAATGTAGGATACACCTCAGTTAGACATCACATATACTCCCATATTATTCTTCGCCTCTTTCAGAAGAGGATAGTTACATCCTCCTGCTGCTCCCTCTGCTCCCATAGTGAGCAGCTCATCTTTCAAGGCTTTGCAGAACAGGACTGGCTTTGCTTAGGGCATCATCACTCAAAATCCTCATTGCCAGTGTGACATTTGCAGGTATAATGTTACAATGCTGCTGTTCAAGTTTTCTCACTCAAATCCTCAGCAATGTGGGAAGGGGAAAAAAATAAATGATTGAACATGTTTCTGTGTTTGCTTTAAAGATGTTTTTGTCTTGGGGTGTGGGAGTTATTTTGCTCAGAACAAGTGGGCGCTGGAAAATGGTGCCAACAGTTGGATTTTGAAAGACATCTGAGAAAGGCCAAAGGGCTCTTTGGGCAAACCAGCAAGGAAGAGCTTAGTTGTTGCTCTTGGTCATGAAAGCTGAAGAGAACCTGGAACCAGGTTTTGGCTGTGCTGGCTGAAGGCAACACAGAAGTTTGTCAATGGAGGAAAACAGGATTTGGATGAAGGCTTTAGAATAACAGGGAGAGAGGGGGTGCAGGAGGTGACTGTATAGGGAAGGTTCTGCTTGCCTTTTCTCAGTGGGTGACAGCAGTGTCAAATCTTCCTTATGCTTTACACCTATTCTGAATGTCGGTTATGGGCTGGGTATTTGAAGATGTCCATGGCCTTCTGGTTCCCAGTTCCCACCAAGCTATGAAGTAACGTGGATGCTCAATTGTCACAAAGTAACCTGGAAAAATCTCATCCAATGTGTTGATTAAAAACCAACCGGCTTAGACTGTAGCTTCAATGAATGTGTAATGCCTGCTGGCACAAAGCTGGGACAGCATGAAAGCTGACTCAGAAAGGAGACTACCACCTACTGCATGACTTCACTGCTTCCAGGAGCAACCAGGTGTTTCTTGAGAGACTCCCATCCACCTGGACAAGGACGGGGGGAAGAGAGAACAGGGAATATCACCAGGCAAATTGTCAGGAACTGATCACTGTGACACGCTCTGAAACACCTCTGAAACACTCCCTTTTTGGATTAATCAGAGGAAAATTCAAAACAACACAGCAGAGACAAGGCTGGGTTATTTGGGGTTTTTTTTTACATTATTTACAATGCAGCAATGTTCAGTGGCTTTAGGGCCCTTATCTGGACACTGAAATGTGCAGTTACCCCATAGTTTATAGTCTACAAGGCAGACATTTATAACCTACAAGGCAGAAGAGTGGGATCTGCAAGTTCCTTGACAGTTATAGAGCAGAGCTTCCCCTTTTTCAGTGGGACATGTGTCCTTGGGTAGCACAAGTGTTATTGGAGAATCCTGACCTAAGGGATTTCTGCAGAGATGTATAAATTATATGAGGGGTTGGGTATAGCGTTCCCCTTTTCTCCCCATTCTCATTCAGGGCCTTATTCATTATAGTCTAGACAAGTCTTGCCCATGCAGTGTCGATCACAGCCTTCCTGAAGGTCATCAGAATTCTGTAGAGGTTTGCAGAACACTAGAAAAAGAATGTCCAGCTTACATAACTCTCATCAGTCTCAGGCCATCCAGGGGCACATACCAAGACACTTACAACTCTGTAATGAGACCTTGCTGGGAGCTGTGTCACATCACTGCTGGAATCTCACAAGGTTTGATGTGGGAGCAGGGCTTCTCCACCATGGTCCTTTCCCCTCACCTGATAAATAGCCCTTCCCCAAGTGCTGCTGAGCCCATGGAATGGGGCTGCAGTGAAAGCATGACATGTTCACATGGTTTGCCATCCACCTCTTGGCTGGGTGATAGGTACCTGGAAAAGTGTCATAAGCCCAGGCTGGAAAGACAATGAGACATGAAAGCAACAGGGACCTATTTGGGATGGGCTGAGGTAAACAGCCTGCATCCTCCATCAACCCCAAGGGCTGCAGAGGCAGGGATGAGACCCTTCCTATGGAGTGGTCCTGGTGTCCTCTCCGTGCACAGGCAATATCAGCATTTCATCCTTCTTCTCACCATTCCCAATAAGCAGTTGCCTTGCTCTGGAGGCTGATAGCCCACTCTGGTATCACAGATCAGGCTTTCCTGGCCCGCTTAACGAACACAGTGGTATATGGAGGTACATCTTGGCTCCAGAGAGGAGAACCTTGCTCCTTTCTGTCAGTTAAGGTACTTCTTCTCATGGAATAAGAGGATCTGTATATGGGGATAATCATGACCAGCTCTGTACAGGGACAAGCCTTCCCCACCAAGAGGGGAAGTTCACTCTTTGACATGGAAATGGCCTCCAGTGAACTGCAATGTGTACGACCAGAACCCAAACTGACTGTTTTCACTTGCTGATGCTGACAGTTAGAAAGGAAGCGCAGCCTCGTACAGATGAACCTTCTGCCCTCGAGTTGTCTTGTAGAATTTCATCAGAGCTGCAGGAAGAAGCAGGCTGGTTTTCAGCACCGAGCACAGACCCCCTGCAAGAAGCATGAGTTTGTGAGAGAGGATTTCAGAGGGTGCCCAGCTATTGAAGCATTGGCACAGAAGGAAGCTCATAACACCTTTTCCTCAGAATGTCAGTACTTCTTTCATCTGTGCCAGTGCCTCATTCCTCCAGAGAGGGTTACCCAAAGGGCACAGCCAGGTTTTCACTTCAGGACTATCTAAAGGGGAAGCCCAGATCCAACACCAAGCATCTGCTGCAAACTTGGGGTTTGCAATTAGGACAACTTGCCATGCATTCAGCATCTCGCAGGGGAGATTTTGCAGACACATGTGAGGAAATTAAAGGGGATAGATGAAAGTTTTTAGTGTGAAAAAATGAGTCAGAGTCTGAGGGATTTAAGCATTCAGAAGCTGCAAGAGGAGATCTTCCTTACCCTGTTCTGCTCCTCACTGCCTGTTATTCGTGTTCATTTAGGGCTGGTTCAGCAAATGAAAGCCATGAAGCATCAGTCCAGTGTCACTTGAGGTGTCTGCAACTCCCTGTCACACTGACACTTAACAGCCATCTCAGGCTGTCGTCTCACCTCTCTCAAATCAGCACAGATTTCAGAAAGCCACTATTAACCTGTCTCTGGCATCTCCCTTTCCTGGTTTCAAACCCTCTTCTCCACCAGGCCATCAGGAGCAAGCACGCACAGGGATGGGAAGTGGGGAAGCAGCAACTAAATAAACGAATGGAAATGCTGTTGTGTAGCATTTAATCTTTTTTATTTTCTCTTTAATTGGAAGCCTAAATGAAGCTGGGGTTTGCTTAGGGAAGTAGCTGAAACATCCATAGCTTTTAACAAACATGATGCTCAACTGAAAGGGCTCAGCTCTTCTAAGCAAGGAAGGTTTGGTCTTGGCATTTGTTGAATCACTGTTAGGAACTGAAGACGTCTTCTTTACAATACATTAAGCAAGCCAGTGTCTATTCTACACAGATTAGAAAGCATTAGAAAGCAGAAGTGGGAAAGTGTCATTTAATTACATGGTCTGGTAGAGGAGAGTTGACCGAGGTTTGGGCTCTGGGAAGTTTAGCATTCAATGTCTCTGGCAGTGAGAGGTCTCACTCTGGTCACACATCTCTGTGTTGGATGGGGAGCTGCTATCTAATGCAGCCTGAGGAGTTTACTTTAAAGATGTATGTTTTGTGTCTTGAGCTGCCCCCTTGATGCTAAAGCTCCAGGAGGGCAGGCTGCAAGGGACCTGATGGGTCAGTGAGTCTTGTTCCTTTCTACAGCCAAAACATCAAACATTGCCTGTCATACCCCAGTGAATATCTGGTTTTGAGCTGCTACATTCTCCTGCCTCTGCTGAGTGACTTCTCCTGTACCGGTGAACAGGCTAAACTCTGCTGGTTTATGTTCACTTGTTGGTGAGCTAGTATTATCTCCAGATTAAACAGTTTTTCTCCATCCAAGTTTTTTGTCCTGGTGATCTCATAGAGACAGCAATCCTACCCATCAGGCTTCATTTACTGAGTCAGACATCTCCAGCTCTCTTCATGTCTCAGGAGCACCTTGGCACAAGCAACTGTTGCTGTGGGCTTGCACAGGGGACCTGTCATGGCTCCTTGCTCCATGCCCATGGTGGGAAACAAAGCCCTATACCCCTTTGCTCCCCCCTGAGCACCTGGGAGCCAGGGCCCTGGTACCCTGGGCTCCACTGAGGCATTACAGTTGCCTGATGAATGCAAGCAGACAGAGAGATGCTGCCTCTGAGAGCACCACTGAGCAGCTCATCCCATGGGGTGGCGTGGGGAAGCAGGGGAGCACACCACCAAGGGTGGCAAGAGCAGGGCAGTGTCCCTGCTCCTCCTCCCCTCCTGGCTGCAGCGTGCCCTGAGCCTACGTGCAGTCACTTGCTGGGGTGAGTAGTTTGTCTCTGGCTTTGTGCTCTTCAGCTGTGACCTGCCAAGGAGACGGCATTCCGGCGTCACTGAGACACTTCATATGGAAAAGCGTTTCCGGAAGGCTCTTGGTACACAATTAATCGCTAAGGATCTCCCTCGTGAAGACTTAACATTTTTGCTTCCTGGCTTTGCTGTCACAACTCCAAAGAAGAAGTACCATTTCCATTTATTATCCTACTCTCATCTTTGTGTATAATTCCTACTTATGTTGAATCTGTCCCCAAAGTGCATTTGCTGGCTAAGCAGGCATGGAAGAAGCTGTGCGGTGTGAAAGCAGCAGGTTCATGAGGGACGTGCTCTGACAGGATGTGTAAGGGGAGCAAACACCAAATGAGCCTGAATGAAGGTACAAGATCACCCCCACAGGGGTGTTCAGGACAGCTCCATGAAGCTGGCAGTTGTAGGACAGGAGCTAAGGGATACCCATGCCCTTTTGGCACAGCAGCTAGAGGTGAGGTGGGGATGCCCTAGGGCATCTCATATAGGTTTAGAAGCCTTTGTACAGGCAAAGGAGTCCCTGATCTCCAGCGACTGGAATGGGAGCCTTGATATCAAGATTGCAAATAAACAGTCATACGGTAGAGGATTGAGGTGCCTGAAGTTAACACTGAATCTCACCCTGCATGTCATAAACGCGTTTAGGACCTTATCCATAGTCTGCCTCTGATATTTGCTTCATGCTGGAAGCACCTCCTGCCAAGCAAGACTGTGATATTGTCTGGTGTAATAGAAATTGTGTAATTGGTGTAAGAGAAATCCCAAGTGTTTGAATTTGGCATAGTTCTGGTATATTGATGTAACTACATATATTTGGCACACAGTTGCATCTCAAGGAAGCAAAGCAAATACGTGCTCGTCTACCACAGCCTCTGTGTTTACCCAGCACTGAATTCAACAGCGCAGCCAGACACTCACTCCTCTGCAGTATTTCCTCTCCAAGAGGGCGGCAGAGGAAGGCCGTGTTTGAGCTGCTCTATGACGTGAGCTGTGACACGTCCTGGAGTCCTGGTCTGCAGGGTCTGAGCCTGACCTCAGCGTGTTTCTCTATTGTAGCCTGAAAACTCAGGTTTCCTTTGGTGAAAATAAGCAAGGAAAAAGGAAGATTCTCACCTTGACATGATTTCAGAATAAAACCAAGGCAGAGACCTGGATCCAGGAGTTTAAGAACAATCCTGTCTTCAAATCTAGTTTCTAGCAGAAAAGAGCATCCACACAAACATTTTGAGACTGGCACCTGCACTGTGCGTGTGCCCATGGGACCCACTGTATTCCCACTTGCCTGCTAAGGGTGTTGCATGGCTGCAAAATGGGCCTGTCTTCCCCTTCTTCTCACCCACAGGAGGAGCTGTGCCATCTAATGGCTTGGGATATCTGATTTTTCCCTTCCTGGCATAACTCCTGACCTACTGTACGATCTTTGGTGAGCTAAATAGGTGCTCCAGCACTCATTTTCTCACTTCAAAAGATAGGAAACAGTAGCTACCTTGTACATTGGGAGAGGGCTGTAAAGCTGGAGCTTCTGTTGGAACACAGACTCATGCTCAGTGTATTGCTTGATTCATTCATAAATGGGGTTTTGTGATACATTTCTGAGTGAGAAACTCAGATCAGCACGTCCAGTTCAGTAGTCCCCAATCCTGACTGTGAATCCGTATCTTACAAAAGGAGTACAGCCAAAGGGAAGAGCTGTTTGATTAAACAGCCCCCTGTTGCAAACAACAAATACACCACATGTGCAAACAGACCCCAGGTCCAGACCTCCGGAGCCAGTTGCCCAGATGCCTTTGAGGATCTGGGCCTTAGGGCTCATTCCAACCAGCTGAAGTCAATGGGACTATCCCTATATTTAAGTTTTTGCTGGACGACAGCCAAAGGCTCAGCATCTTGCAGAACTGGCTCTCATGATGCTGCATTCCTTAATAGCTGGGAAAGAGCGCAAAGCAATGTATAGCAGAAAGTATCCATCCATATTAGTGGGTATTAGTAACCACTTTTAAAGGTCTAATCTATGTAGAAGCATTTTCACTCCACCATCAGCAACTGGCCGGCACAGGCAGGAATTTCCCACGGCTGTCATGCCCTGGGCAAAGAGAGGAGCTGAAACAAAGGGCTGGATAATTAGCTTGGAGGACAGGCGTTCCCGTGCCGCTGCCTTGTGCAGTGCGATGGGGCTCGATGGACTGACCTGGAAAACAGACCCAGCTTTACAAGAGCAGAGGGCGAGGGCTTGAGCTCTGCTGTTTTAATTTTAAGCAGCGCTGCCTGTGGCTTTATGGCTTCATGCAAAGGCGGGCAGACAAACTGAAGTATGAAAGGAGCCTTATTAAAACACGCCATACATTATGTATGAACTCGAACTCTTCCTGACCTCTGGAGTCCTGGATCCGCCCCAATCCATAAACAGCTTGGGCCAAATTTTGTGCTGCTGCAGTAAGTAATTTGAATAGAATCACAAGCTGTTATTCTCAGGGCACTATCCCCAGTTAAGAAAACTGCCACTTATTACAAAGATGCCTATCTCAGAGAGGTACCTGAATAATGTAGCTAGATGTAAACGGTTGTCTGTAGCTACAACTCCACTGTAAACCAAAGCACAGCCCCCTCTCAAACAAGCCATTAGCTTTTTTTCACTAGAAAAAGTATATTTAGAATGGCAAATGTATAATTGCAATTAGAGCTGGCTGAAATATTCAGCATGAATACACGGTTCGGTACATCAGGCTGTTTCTTGGGCCACAGGTTCTTTAACCTGATCCTGGTTATTGCAAAAGGCTCGTATTTAGCATTGGATATTCTATGCATGAGCAGACTGAGCCACAGGGTTGCTCGCAGGCCCCTTCAGCTCAGTTGTTTGCTTCTCCCAGCTTATGACAGGTCACCCAGCTCACATGATGTTTCTTCTCTTCCCTGACTCTCAGCCTCACACATTTCATACATCTGAAATGTTATATTAAATATTCTGGTTTCTACGCAAAGTATCTTCATTAATACACAAATCACAACTTGATGGGAAGAAGGTGCTTAGAGGCCTCCAAAGCCGCCGGTCTCAAATTCCTCCCCTGCCTGGCATCTGTGGTCCCAATTCTATGGACCAGGAATGAGCAAAGTCAGTGTTTTCTGACCACTTTGCTCATGGCAGGGGATCAAACCCGAACCCCTCTCACCACCTCAAACCCTTGGCACAGGATCAGTCTGCAGAGAAGGAATCAGCTCTCAACAAGGATGTAGAGACAGCTCCAGCCAAAGAGGTGTCAGTGTGGCAGGACTGGACATCCCTTCTGCAGGCAGGCTGTGAGCATGCCAAATCCAAGATTTGCCTTTTCTCCACCAGCACTGTGTTGTGGACTCTTTGCACTGTGTTGTGGACTCTTTGATGAGTCTCTTCAGCTTTAAATACTTCTTTGAAGGGCAGATGTTTGTTGGATAGGGATCTCAGAATGTTGAAGAGGAGGCTAGGTGGACTGGGATGGGTTTCATAGGTGGTTTTGGTGTATGCAAACCATCCCAGTGAGTCTTCAGCCCATCAAAGAAGTCATCGGTGCGTTCTGCCCCAGAACTTGTCCCCTGAAAGAGAGGCAGTGGCTATAGAAGTGAAAGAGAGAACGACTGACTTGTGCTATCTGGAGACAATGAGAGGAATCCTCTAAGAGACTTCCAAAATTCAATGAAATTGGAGGCATCTTTCATGTAGAAATATTCTTAATGTAAATTAAGGTTATTTGGCAAGCTCTAAGCTTCTAAGATGCTGATTGATTCTTTAATTTTTTGGAGTGAACTAATAACATTTCAGTGGTGAAGCGTAAAAGGTAATTTTCGGGTTTGTGTGTCATGAAGTGCAGCCTGCAAAAACAAAATATAAAGTGTCTCTGGAAATAACCCTCACAACTGTGATAATTGCTGGCAGTGGCTGCAATTCCCAGTAGCTGTCTGTACTCAGCTTTAGATGAAATTGATTTGACTTTGCATTTACTTTTCGATCGGGGCTCAGGTGATTTGAATCCGGGCTCAAATTAAGTATGGTTTCCCATGTTAAGATGAAGCAATGTATCAGATGCCTAAGGGAAAAGAGCAGAAGGGAGTTGGGAAGCACTTTGTTCAAACTTTTAATTATTTTACCTCATTCACAGTCTGAGCAGCACAGTGATATGTTTTTATGTGATCACATCAAACTTTCAGTGCACTCCTTCTTTTGCTCTAGCTTGCACACTGGTTACACAGAGCTGAGCTTTTAGTCCCATGGCGCTCACAGATTTGAGTTCTGCTCCCCACACTTCGGAGCTGGAAGCTGAAACAAACAAAAAAGTAATACCTAAGTGCTTTGCCTGCAGACCCAGGGCCTGAAACACCATGGCAGCTCTCAGCTTCTACAACAACCGTGCTGCAGGGCTTGCTTAAGAGTGCTTGCACAGTAGAAAGCCCTTTTCCCTGGACCTCCTGAGAAAAGCACCTAAGTTTTGTTTATGCATTTCCATTGAATAATTCAGCTCTTTGTAACAACCACGAGCGCGTCAGGTTTCTCTTTCGGGGGGTGCCCTCCCAGCCCCAGTGCTCATTGTCCTTGCAGCTTCATGGGACATAAAACCTTTGGAAGACTCCAAAGGCGCAAGGTAAGGGCTGTCCTCACCCTGTCTCTGGCTTTGCAGGGGAGCTCAATGGCACGACACGGCTTGTCCTTGTGTCTGTTGGGCTGAGGTTGTTCTGAGAACCACATTCCTTTGGCACAGTTTGGGAACTTGCCTGTAGGAGGTAAAACACAAGCAAGGATGCAGAGGTCAGCTCTAAGCAGGTGAGATCCAGATACCAACCCAAAGAGCAGGCATCTTGCATCCTTCCCCTCTCCCTTACGTGGGAAGAGAGAGACAAGCAGCTCCTCCTCTGCTCCCTGTGAGGAGAATGCTGGAGGAGAGCTAGAAGGTCTTAAGAGAGGACAAAGGCTGCCACCTCACTGCAGACACCTCCATGGCTCCCTGCATTTGGCAGCAAAGACAGGGAACAGACAATGCTGGACACTCCCTGTGTCAGGGCAACTTCTGAATGTGGCTCTTTCCTTGCTGCTGGTAAAATTTCCCATTGACATCACAGCAGCATCCATCACCAGGGAAGAGGGGCCTCCCACTCTGGTTAAGCTGGACCTCAGCACCAGCCTCTCTGAGCTCTGCCCATCCTTTCATGAAGCATGAATGAAGCCAGAGCTAGGCAGGAGATAATATACCCAAGCCCTCCAAGGGCAGGAAGAGTCCTAATCATCAGAACTATTTTTGGAGGGATCTTTTAGCTTTATGCCCCTTCACCCCACTGAAGCTGGAGAACAGAGCCAAACACCCAGAGGCAGAAAAGAGGATAAAAGGATTTTTTTTCCTAAAGGGAGGAGGGACCATTATCGGAGTCACAGAAAGAAGATCAAAAAGAGCCGCACAAAGCAGAGGGGCAGGCTCTTTCAGCCCAAAGGAATGAGTTGCGAGCCAGCAGAGTACCTTAATAACACATTTCTAAGCCCCACACATCTGTTACATCCCACCAATATAATATTGCATCAGCACGTCTTACTAGTGCAATCAAATTAAGAGCTACACCTTCAAATTTTGGGGATCTGTGATAAACTGGGAGAGGGAAAACCTAGCAGCTGTGCCAGGGGGACTCAGTAGACGTCCCAGATGTGGTGGCAAAACAACCTGAGCAAAAGACTGAGCCCCCAGTGCTGCCTTCCCTCTCTTCCCACCAGGAAAGCGCTGGTGAGAAGTTACATGCAAAATCTGCTCAGCTCTGATGTCCCAAACAGCTTATAGCTGCACAGTGTCTGTGCGCATATGCAGCACAAGGATGTCAGCCTTGCAATCAGTATGGTTTTCATCAGCAGAAACAAAGACATGTGAACAGCTACTGGCAAGCGGCCAGAACTTTCCCCCATCACATTTTTCACAGTCATTTTGCATATGACCTCAAGAAGACCTGTTTGTTTTGCCATAAAAGGCAAAGGGTCTAATTCTAGGCAGTTTTGTGCTGATGCTTCTAGTTTTGCAGGCATAAAAGCTTCTGCCTGAGGGCATTAGCAGAGAAAAGGGAGTCAAGATTGGTTATGTTCTGGTTCTTCACAGGATAAGAGAAGGAAAAAATTACACACAAACCCGAGAAGGAGGTGTGGTACTTAACACATCAGCACTTGTTAATAAGTGCTACCCAGGCTTAGATATTAGCAATGTGTGTGTTTGTGAACATGGCTGGTGACAAGAGAAACAGTATGATTTATTAGTGGTGACTGTGGCACAACTGACTGCTCTTTGCCACTGGAGAATGCAAGAAGTTGCTCCAGACCAAGTTCTTGCCACTTGACATGCTTGGGAACAACCTCCCAGTCCAGAGGTATCCATCGTTCCTGAAACAATGATGCTTGATAGTTAACATGCAGTTCAGGATCAGTTAAATTCAGTAGATGAGATCTACAGGCCTTCTCCTGCAGTCAAGAGGGACTGGTCCTCAAAGGATCCCCTCTTCAGCTTGCAAGCAAGGATCCATGGCATGCATTTTTGACAGCTCCATACTTGACCTGCTGGGTGTCCTGGAGAAATCTGCTTCCTCTGTGTGTGTGTTGTTTTATCTTTCCCACTTTTTACTGTTTACTTTACACTATCCAAAATGTAAGCTTTCTGGAGTTTACATCTAGCACAAGATGCATCTGTGAACTTCCACGGGAGAAGTAAAGCTTACAGTTCAGTGCCAAGTGTGAAGTACCCTAAAGGGAAGTTGACATTGTTATTGTAACACCCATTTTTGTAAAGATGCCATATGCTACATCAGCAAAAAGTTTGCTTACCCATGATAATGGAGCAGACATCAACTAACTCTACGTATTATCAACACAATGGGAAAAGTATATTCCACTTAGTATTTGCACAGTTGTCTTACACATGGGCTGGAGAAGTCAAAGGTTTCCTGTGTTGGACTATTTGAAAGACTATTCTTAGAGCATTGAGTTGTACTGGAAGATGAGCACCACAGAAGCCAACGAAACCATGTAGAGAGTCACAAACAAGTCTTGAAAAGGGAGGAAGTGCAAGTGGGGAAGGCCAGTGTGCAACGGCTGGTGTTGGAGAGCAAGCGTAAGTCAGCCCAGCACATTGGATTCATTGTCCAGGAAAAGTTCATCCTTATGAAGGTATTTCCTCCTTCCAGTGCCAAGACCAAGGAAAGCTGGAGTTACTGCTTGCAGAACTTCCAGTTGTATAGACAGATCTTGATGGAATCTGTCTTCTACATGGCATCTTTGTTCTAACTGGCACACTCTTCTCTTTGAAAGATGTTCCCCTTGTTTGCTTTCATGGATTGCTGTTACATTGTGCTAGTCCTGTCTGTCCATCACAGGTACTTGTTCTATGTCCTTTGATGATCCATGCTGCTACTTCTTAAATTTCTTTAGGGATACTTAGTTTTCACCTGGTCTGAATGACTACACACATGAACTGTCATAAAAGGTATCAACATAGGTGAAAATATAGTAAATGAAAATACAATAGGTGAAAAGATAATACACTGACAAAACTGGAAACACTGTTGCTAAGCCAAAAAGCTAATGCACATTCTTTTAGCACCCTTAGAGAAATGTGGGGTTTTTAGATAATACCTTATGCAGAAAATTAAATCACCCAGAATTATGCTGGACAAATATTATTCTGCTGCTTTATTTTCAACTATAGCACATGCAATTTTGTTTTTTGAGGTCTTTGGAATGATAAAGTTCGTATAATACTCAATTTAACTTTATTTAACTCTGAAAAGGCTAAATGGAGTAACCTGTTTAAGACTGAACCTGTTGCCCTGACTTTGACTAAAGGGAAATAGATGACTACTGCTATAGGTCTTTACTATGAGGAATTAAAGAAGTGAAATAAAAATCATGTCAATCAGTTATTTACAAAAACTAGGCCTGGGGTTACTCAGTGTGGTATGTTTAGGAATTTCCAAAGGTGATTGATAACGGTAGCTGCATAAATACAGCATATACTTCCACTTCCATAAAATACTTGGTTCACCATACACCTCCTAACAAAGAACCTGCAGTGATAGAAAACCTGTAAGATACACAGTGAAAGGATAAAAACCAGTGAAGTGTTAAGTCTCAAAATATAATGGAAGATAAGTGAGGACTCACTGTTGAACAGATGAATCTGGCAAAGGTCTTCCACTTGTCCAATCCTCAGGGACACTTCTGTCACTGGTTTGAAGAAGAAATCAGATTGCTGGTAACATTTCCAGATGACAGAAAAGCAGTGGAAGAGGTGAGAAATGAAGATGAAAGGACAATCTGGATAAAGACAATCCACAGTGACCCAAACTGTATGTAAGCTAGGCATAACCAAATGGGACACCCAAGAGAGCTGAAGGTGAGGTCATGTCTGAAGGTGGCCAACAGTTCAAGTCAATGCTTGGAATATGTGGTTGCCTTTCTGAGAAGCACAGACATGCACAGGGACATGGAGAAGTCATGACAGGGATGACCAGCTGATATCCTGCTTCCATGAGATGCCCAGCCAGCCCTCATTAGTGCTTTGCTGAAGAAGCAAAGGTGTCTCAGCTAAGATGAGGGAGGTTATGTTCCTTCTGTATCTGCAGACATCTGATTATTCCTGGAATAACATACCAATTCTGGGGTCCTCCTTTCATCTTGTAACATTAGAAATTGGAGAACTCAAAGAACCACAGACATGACGAAGGTCTGGAAAACATGCCTTTCAGCAGGAGTCAAAGATGTTGGCCTGTTTACCTGGAGTACAAGCAGGGACTTTCGTCACTGTTCATACGAGTCTGCATAAGGAACAATTATTTTTAAGCAGAGAGTTTTTATGCCCTCATAGACACACGTAACTCAAACACTTCAGATCTCTGACCTTGGCAGTGATTGTCACGTTAGCAGGTAACTGGAGCAGGAACTGCTAAGAGAGAGAAAAATCTGTTACTGATATTTTTATTCAAGAGAAACCCACTTTTTCAGGGTAAGACCCATCTGCCCCTCATCAGACACGAAGGTGAGTTGACTTACACATCAAAAATGCCAGTTTACCAGTGTGGAGTCTCAGAAGCTGCTGAAGGGACCAGCGACCAGTCCTGCCAATGTACCCATCCTCAAAGCATCGTGCTCAGCCAGCTTGTGCACTCTTTGGATGCTCAGTGTTGTTGGGTCCTCACGTGTAAGGCAACTTAGAGAGCTTGTCTGAAGGGTGGGCTGGAAGGAGTTTTGGGGCCTTTCCCTGGTGCTGTTTCTAACACACTCAGGGCCCTGTGGAAGACTGTTTTAATCATTCTGTGCTTCATTTTACTAAGTATCATCAGTCATTTTCAGCCCCTGGTATGCAAGTTGCTCTATGAGTGCAAAACACAAATCTGTGCACGGTTCTCATCAGGGACTGCTGCCTTGCTGAAGCCAATTACAGCTCCATGGGCTTCTTAATGGGATTTCTTTTTTTTTCCCCCATTTCTTATTCTACTAATCTCTCAGCTAATTTGCTTGCAGGTACTATAACATGAATTCTGCTGCACAAGGCAGAGAGAAAATATCAAGGTTCCCACTGTGGGTTTTTTTATGTGGATGAGGTTTCCAGCTCCATGCCATATACACTCAGGTGCAGATTGCCACACTAAAGGAACCGCATATTGTGACATAACTGATCAAGCACTCACCCTCCAGAAATCTTCTCCTGGAAAGAGAAAACATGCAGTGATTTTTCTGTAGCTGTACTCAGGGCAAAGGTCCATCATCTTAAAGGCTGCTTTTCTGTCTTTCCTCAACCTTGCCATTGCTTCACCTCACTCCGTGCCCTCTGTGTTGGAATGAAACTGGTCCTGACTCTCCTGGGTCAGGAGTCTGGGTCTGGCTCGGCTGGTTTCTGTGACTGCTGTGGGAGGTGGCAGCTCGGCCAATGCAGAGAAACCCCATGGGGATTTCAGTTGTGCTCCTTCACTTGTGCAAGCTGAAATTCACAAGGCACAATTTGCACAATTCAGTGAGGGGGGATTTCCACATGTGAAGCCAAGCGTACATCCTGATGTACAGGCCATTCTCATTGACACATTTTAAGTCCCCACTCCAAAACATGAGTACATTTGTTTTTTCCTTAGAAAACAGCCACCAGAAACCTCTTTTTCTTCTCTAAGCCATTCTGGCTGAAATTAACCCCTTCACACATGTGGAAATCAGCCCAGAACAGACATGTGGAACAGGAAGTCCAAACAGTTACACTTGGACCATTATATAAATAACTGCAAACAGGGATATGCAAGGCAAACATCATAATAACAATGCCTAGAACAGCCAGATGATAGACAGGAACCCAGTAACCTCTTAAACACCAGAACAACTCTGCAGCTTGCTACAGCTGCACTGATTTATAGACCACAGTTATTTTAACCAATGAGGGCATTTTATTATATTACGTTATATTTTATTTTATTATATTAATTCTATTAGGGATTATTTGGCTGTTTAAAAGAAGAACAAAGTCTCACAAGAGCCTCGGTCCCTTGCAGAAAGCACCATATAAAAATTTCGTGATAAATAACAGTTGCTGGGAGCAATTGCTCAGCCCACGTGCTGCCTGGTACAGAAATGATCATCCACAGGAAGGCTTTAAGAAACCAGGAGAGTGCCTCAAAAAAAGCAGCAGGAGGGATGGAGGAGTGGGGGAAATGGCTCACGGAGGCTGGAATCTTGTGCCAAGCATTGCTGTGCAACTGCTTGCCTGAGTCAAGTGGTTTTTCTTTTTGCAGCATCAGGACCTGGGTTGGTAACTTGAATATTAATGTAGCACATCAGCACCTTCTAACCGGGTGTCTAAAAGCTCCCAGGGCTCTTCCTGCCTGTGATCCTTCTCCTTCCCACCCATCTCCACTCCATGCAGTTGTACCAGGTCATTTTAATGGGGAGGGGGAGGCTTATCTGGAAAACTGCTGCATATTTATAAGAAGACCATCTATTACACCAGTGCAGGATGGAATTGAAAACATATGGTGCCCTGAGACCGGCTGTTTCTTTTTTTAGGCCTCTTATGCCCTTCAGAAATGTCAAGATAGAGGAACGAAAATGTCAGGAAACTGCAATGTGCTTACTCTAAAGGCCTCCTGTTGGTGACGTAGCTATGAAGCTGTTGGAAATCTGGTTCACACCGAGCACAAGAGACCAGGTTTTTAGTGGTCTGCTAAAACCAATCCTCCTAATCTGCACCTTGGACACAGGTACCCATGCACCTCAGGAGAAAGTCCCCACTCCTGTAGTGGTGGTTCGATGCCATTTGCTTGTAGGGGTCTAGAGGAATGTCCCTATGCCTTTGCTGCTGTGGCTGGAGAGCCAGGCATGCCAGGCTTTACCACTGTGGTGAGCTGCTGCAGTGGGTGGTGATGGTGCAGCTGGATGGGACAGTCCAGTGGGATTCATGTGCAGTCCTCAATGTCTAATACACATGACCAAACAAAACAGTCACCTGGTAGACTCTGCCCATGCTGTGCCAGAACCTGGTTCCGTTCACCAGTGAGGATGCAGCCACATGGACCAGTTACAGGTGTCTCTGAAGTCCTCCTCATGTTTTGTGTTTAGAGGTTTAGCCAGAGTTTCCTTACAGCTGATCACTTCTGAAAGGCCCCAGTGTCAGCATCGGTGTGGTACAGTGACAGCATAGCAGGTCCTGCAGGCTATCTGGGGCCAAGCCGGGGAGGATCGACTAAGCCCTGTTTCCTCCCTACACTATAAACCCCACTCACCTGCAGAACTAACAGAGATATTGATTCTACATAGCACGTACAGACAGCAGGGGCCTGAAAGCAGCCCACGGGAGCTGCCAGTGGAGCTGGGTGGTCTCTGGTACAAGGTAAACTAAAGCTATAGAGCTGCTTTTGGAACTGATCGCAAATACGACCTGCTGCTGTCCCAGATGCAAAGTCCTGGCTGTGCTCCAGCAAGAGTGACTTGGCCACCGTGCTGGAGCTGAGCCACATCAGAGGTCCTGATCTCTTCCCAGTTCCCTTCCAACTTCATGGAGATCAGACCCCTCAAGTCATCCTCTTCAAAATTCCCAGGCAATCCCCTGTGGAAGAAACATAGGGATTGGCATCATGGTGTCCTCCCAGCTTAAGGAAGACAGGAGCGTACACCCAGGAGGCTGTGCCGGGCTGCCTGTGCCATGGGACAGCAGTAGTTGTGGCCAACAACACAGTCCAACAGAGAGAAGAGGAAGAGGCTTCCAGAAGTAAGTTGGAACAGATAGCGGAAATATTTCAGTCAAGCTTCTCAGGATTTTAAATAAATTAGACTTATCAAACATCATGGTTTAGTTGGTTTGGGTTTTCTGGTTTTGTTTTTTTATTCATTTTTGGCAAAAGTTTCTGGCAAAGAGCACAAAGCTGTGACCATATTGCAGTTCCTGCTATGGGCTGTACAAGAGGAAAAGGATGTGGGAGGTCTTGGAATAGAGAAGGGCTGGGGGAAACAGATATGCCCTGTTTCTGAGCCCAGAATCTGGGATGTGAGGTGGAAAAGTGGTTAAGTGTGGATAGATTATAGAGGGCCAATGTGCTGGACTGTTTCCAGAATAGGGCTGAGAGAGAAAAGATGAGTCAAGGAGCCTAGTCCTTGAGCAAGGAGCTCAGCACCTCTACATGCCAGCAGGATGGGCTCAGCAGTTACCTCCCATCTGCAGCTCACAGACATGTAAGTTAACTTGTACTTCGGTTCATCATGCTGGGGATAAACAGCCCGGAGACAGGCACTTTCCCCAGAGGGGATTTGGGTAGCTCATTTGCAGTGAGACTTGAGGCTGTGCCTCCAGCTGGGATATGGCCATGCAGGTCCCACTCCCTGGTGTGCAGCGCACATTTGCTCCCTTCTGCATGACCCTGCTAGCAGGAGGGAAGACAATGCTGGAAGTCATATGGCAGAAGAGGGTAATAAATGAACAGCGGTGGATGCAGAGCAGGGAGCAGAGTTAAAAATAATGTCTAGAAACATGATATTGAAGAGAAAACAGGAAGGATTCCAGGATCGGAAAGGGTTATCACAAGCTCCTGGAGCAGATTAGCATGTGAGCAACGGTACATAAAAATTCAAACAACCTACAGTTCTGCTTGCAGGAACAGTCCCTGCTGGTCTTTCATATATATGTGTCTGTTCTTCCACCCTAGAATGAGTCTGCACATTTCCAAATGCAGTAATCCCTTCTGCTGGCTGTACAGAAGGTACAAGATGCTTTATCTACAGCATCTTGGGCTCCACTCAGTTCTTGGGGCAGAGGGAGAGAAGGAAATGATAGAGAAGGGTAGATGGTAGTGGTTGGGACTGAAGAGACGCTGGTGATGAGGAATGACAAAGAAAGAGATGAAGGATGGGGGAGAAAGAAATTGTCTGAAATCCAGTAAGCTCTTGGCCATACTCAGACCTATCTGGATCTCTGTGGGTTCTGGGTAGTGTATAAATTTGGATGAGAGAAATACCAGTGAGAAATGCAGTGACTGATATCCCTCTGCCCCATTTCCCAGGCACGGGATGGAGCATCTCCTGTGCCTATAAAGCAGTTTAATCTGGACCCGCTGAGTTTGTGCGCCTGCTTGTTTGCCTCAGACAGATAAGACAATACGTCTTCTCATTGCAACTCCAGGCTCCACCAGCAATCCAGTCAGCTGTCATAAGGCCTCACTGGCACAGATTTCAGTGCACAAGGAAAAGAAGTTTGGCCTCTGACTTGGGGATAGCATAGTTTGGAGCGGGGGTGAGGAGATGGCAGGTTTTATTCCTTGCTTTGCTGCTGGTTTGTAGCCAGACGGCTGTTGATCCTCTGAGAAACCCTCTCTTTTCCACTGAATCCTCATCTGGGTGGGTTACATTGGCAAGAAGTCCACAGCAAATCATTCCAGGGTGAAAGTCTGAAAATCACTGTGAAGTAGGAGTTTGCATTCTATCTCAGAAGAGATTTCTGTTGTTGCAGTGAGACATCATCCCAGACACCCTTTGCCCTTCATCCTCAAAGGTAGGGGTAGCTGATCAGCTGGCCTGGGGGCAAGACGTATTGCACAGGCCAATTATGGGGGAGATGTAACCACCAGCTGTGGGTCTGCAGGCTGATTATGCTTTTACATACCTCCCATGGCAAGGAGGTTGCTATCAGCCAGCTCTGGGGCATTACCAAGGCAGCTCCTCACCCAAGCATTGAGCAGCTCGGACAGGAACAGAGATAAAAAGTCTTGCACGTGAATCTGGAGTAAGTCATCCGCAGGCAGCTCCAGCTTGGCACTTACAATGAGAGGCACTTGTTCAGATCTTCTTCAGGCGGAGATAGACATTCTCCTCCTGAAACAGGCTCATGCTGCTTGTAGGGACTTCTTCACATGATCACAGTGGGTGTTAAGTTAGGGGATTTCACCACAATGGAGGTAAAACCACCTGGGTGTCTGAAGCCCTTGGGAAAATATGACCTTTCTCTCTTAATTTCCCCTCTTGACTTGCTGGAGATAACCATGCTTATCTGCCTCTGCCAAACACGTTGAGATTTGCAGAAGAGAATCACTGGGTGCGTGACTAACATCAGCATCATCCTCACCATCCTTTTGCTGAACCCTGACAGGCTGAGGTTGCTGAGAGTCAACTTTGCACCACTTCAACTACTTGTGCAGGGAAGAGCTGCAGCCATTGCAGTCTCCCTCAGCTGTGGAGGTGCCACTAAAAAGCTTTATCCAGGTGATCCAAGCCCCTCAGTGAGGTTTTCAAAGCAAACTCCAGGCTACCAGCAGAAGTGGGTATGAACCAAGCACAGAAGTGAGGACAGGGAGAAGTTAATATTGCACAGGCACGATCCACAGCCACGAAATGTGATCATGGCTGGGAAATGTGGGTTTATATCTTTTTTTTTCTAAATTAAAATAAAAACAAGGCCAGAGCTCCAGCAGAATATGGGACCAGGGAGTTCTGTTTTAACTTTGCAGCAAAGTTCAAGTTTGCCTTTAATACTAATTAAATCTTTTGCTGTTGTGCGGGGAAAAGCATCAGCTAAGAGACTGTCTTTGCCTCCAGAGCTTTTGATGTGGTTAATTTCTGGAAAGGAGAATTTGGGACTTGGATTTTGCAGTGCTTCACCCCACTATCCTGGCCCGGAATAAATACAAAAACCCATGCCAAGAAGTAACAACAAGAAAAATATTTTCTGTGGTTTTCTGCCGCAGAGCTGAGATGGGAATAGACGGGTTGATTTGAGGCAGGTGATGAGTCTCCAGGGTGCAGGACCGGCACAGGGCACAGCTACAATGGAGGGAACATTTGCCTTTGTTACCGTAGAGCAAATGCCATCCAGAAAGAGGTAAAAAGGTGCTGGTGCTGACGCAGCAGAATGCTTTTGCAATACGCCTATTTAAATAAATTAATTTATTGGATGCAGTTCTGTTTACTTGAACTAAGAAGGAGACTGGAGGGAGGATAAAACTCAGAGCGAGAAGGAGTTAATACATTTAAAGGGCTAAAACCTGCACCACTGGGATAAAAGCAAACTTAGCCAGTGACTTCACTGCAACTCAGCAGTAAATCCAGAGTCACTGTTTTCTGTGGAGTGCAGATGTCTGAATACCATCCCTGGATGGGAATAAAAGGAAATGCTGTTTACCGTGAACAAAATGCATTATGAACAAACTCCGACACACCCTAAACCAACTTTCTTTTGAAAGCAAGCAAGGGCTTCATTAAAAGCAAAATTTGTGAAAAGAGATTTACAGGATATGTGGGAACTTGCTTGAATGATTAAAAATTAATTATAGCAAGAGGGAGGATGTAGAAACGCGTTATGTCAGGATGCCACTGCATGGCCCAGGCAAATCTGCTCCTGAGATTGTAAATTCAGCCCCTTTCCCCCCTTCCCTCCCTTATATCTGATTTGCCACTGGGCTTGCTGGACACTGGAGCAGATGCACTTCACATCTGAAAGTCACAGTAGTGATTCAGTGGTGCAACGCTCCCCATTAAAGCTGTGTCCTCCCTGTCCCCCATTTGTGCTGCCACAGGGCAGAGGAGGAAAAAAGCTCCAGTTGATTTCTCTCAGGTTGGAAAAGACATTAACACTTCCCAGGTTTGCAGCTGTAAAGCAAAGCCATCAAAGAGATGGTGGAAGCATCGCAGAAATGGGCTGCTGGTGTCAGAGCCCCAGGATAGGGGATTGACCCCATTCTGATCCCCATGTGCCCCACACTCCTGCTTGCAAGAGGTCCTTATCCAGGCACTCACTTCCCACCTTCTACAGTGGTGGAGCATGCTGAGAGAAACCCTGTCCATCCCTCCAATGAACCAGTGCTCTTGGCAAGACCTTGTGAGGTGTCATGAGGCCCACCTCTGCTATGGTAGCATAAGGAGTGTCCCTGAGGGGAGACAACCAACCACCAGCTCTTTGTGTCTCCTCTTGGGTTTCCCTTTAATTTTGGTCTGCTGGTGTTTTGGTTTTCTCTTCTTGGGGGTAGCTGTATAAAATCGTGGAGCAAAGGGGAAGTGTGGCTCCTGATGTGATTTGGCAGCAGGGAAACGAGGCTTGCTTTTTGTGCATTTGCTTTGTATGTGCTCTGAGGAGCACAAACCCAGTAGCAGAGACTTCTCAGCGACCGCTGTGGCTATGCTGAGTTGTCCCTATTTTGAGTATCTGGTGCACAGCACCCAGTACAAGCCTGACTTGAGTGAAAAATGCCCTTCAACTGTCTCCTCCGCCGTCCAGACAGTGAGTTGCAGAAGGGGAGCAGTTTAGCAGCAGGAGCAGCAGCACATTGGTGAACAGTGTCCAAACTGAGCTGTAGCTGTTGATACTGTCCTTGCACTTTTAGGTCCCCACATGAGGCTGGTGGAAATACACAGGGCTAGCTGTCCAATGCGTGCTGGTGTTGGTGGATGTGGCAGATGTTCAGCACTTCAGAAATGAGACCAGAAGGCAACAGCAAGTGGCAGATAAGAGCCACTCCCTTCTCCCCACCATCCTTCCTTTACTTTTCCATGAATTTGTTTTGCATTCATTTCTTACTCTTTTTTTTTCTTGGTCATGTGAAAATAAATGTGACCCCCACAAGAGTCCAGGACATCTTCCTTGTCCTTACCATTCCCAGAAGGAAACAAAATAAAAAACACTGAAAGCGAAAAACTGGCTTGATTCAAGCCCCTGACCTCCATTTGCCTGAGAACAAGGAACTGCTTTGTGCCTGCTTATGTTTCAGTGGTCTTACACCATTTTATCACGCCCATAGAGCAACTCAGACATAAACCAGTGATGGAGAAGGACTTGGTCTTTGGCCCATCCTCCTCTGACAGTCCCTTAGCTCTGTTAAAACACTGTTTTCAACCAATCTAGATATATTTCTGCTCTATCTTCTTCTATTTAACTGGCCTTTATCATCTGCAATAACATTACTATCACCCAGACTGTTTCCAGCAGTCACTGCAGTACGTGTCTGAGGCTCAGCAGATGTACAGTAGAGCTGCAAGACTGTTCTCCTGCAGTTCCTTTCCCATCAATTTCCATCCATTTAGCTTCCTCCAGCCCCAGAGCTGTTTATCCTTGCTGCGAGCTCCTCAGCGAGCTGATTCACCCCTTGGGTTCTGCCAGCTCGTGTGAGGGAGCCTGGTGCTCGCCAGCTGGCAGCCCCTGCAGAAGCAGATGAGCTGGCCTGGAGAAGGGCTGAGGTCAGGCTGGCTGGAAGAGATGCTCAGTTACCATTCCTCCAGGGCTTTCTCCAGTCGTGGGGCTGGGCGAGAACTTGGAGAGGAATTAAAGAACCTCCACAAGAAATCCAGGAGAGGAAGGATAGTTTGATGGGGAAAGTGCTGGTTTTCAACCTGGGAGAGTGAAATTGACTCCCTTCCAGCACCATTTAGCCCCTCAGTGCTTTGTTTCTTGCTCTTCCCCAGGGATAATAATCTCCTAGTAATTAAAGGTGGTGCTTGACTTGGCATAGAGGCTGTGTAAATCCTCAGAGACAGTCTAGTGCTGGGCAGAGCCATAGTCTGTTCCATGTTGGACAGGTCAGTCAAGCCTGAGTCTTCTGACTCCAGTTACAAGATTCCTGGGGAATAGGCAGCAACGGGCCCATTTCTTTTTACTTCTACGCTCCTTCCCCTGCCTTGTGTTCACACTCCACTGCAGCTTTATGATGGTCAGTGGTAGGGATGAAGCTGAGATCAAGCACAACTCTTTAGACAGATTTTCTTATTATTGTTATTACTTTTTGAGAGACAGAAGTCTTGCCTGGAAAGACCTACAGGTCGGTGAAAATCCCATTAGCCAACATGTAGCATACCCAGCTGTTAGACAAGACAGACAGGAATTCAATCAAGTATTTTGATCCTGCCAAGGCAAGGGAGTGTGAATCCCTGAAGAAGTGGGTGAAGAGGAAACGGCCTCAAGTTGCAACAGGGGATGTTTAGATTAGACGTTAGGAAAGGGTTGTCAAGCGTTGGAACAGGCTGCTCAAGGAAGTGGTTGAATTCACCATCCCTGGAAGTATTTAAAAGACGTGTAGATGTGGCACTTAGGGACATGGTTCTGTGGTGGACTAGGCAGTGCTGGGCTAATGATTGGACTCAGTCTTAAAAGTCTTTTCCAACCTGAAGGATTCTATGATTCAATGACCCTGTGGAAGAGATGCCCTCACTCACCCCGTGCAGAGGAATCCCCCCTGCAGAGCTCTGATACATGCTGTTAGCTCTCTCTAAGCCTCCTAGAAGCTCCTTCTGTCTGTGTAACTCATTTTGCACACCTCTTGCTTTTTCCACACACCCCATTCCTCAGCTCAGTAGCACCCAAAACTCCTTTGCAAAATACGGTCTCTTCTGCACTTGGAGTAAAGCCATCCTGTGGAGGGGACAGCAGAGATCACCTTTAAGATCTTGGCCTTCAAAGTTCAGTGGCAAAAGAGCCAGAGGCTGTATGAGTACTTGGAGAGAGGCAGCTTGTTTTTCTCCTCCAGCATATGTCTGTGTGGGAAGGAGGGCACTGATCCACAAACAATCTGCTCGTGGTTTTGTCTGCTCCAGGCAGGGTTTGCAGGCTGTGCCGGGGACTTCTGGCCCAAACTGTGTCTCCAAAGAGGCTGAGACAGGCACTCGGGCATGTTCTGCCATTGTTCCATTCCCAGTGCACAGGGGAGAGCAGCCAACCTATAGTCTGATCTGGACGGGGACTCCCACACTTCCCCAGATATACAGACTGGCACAGCACCCCAAGTGCTGTGTCTCAGGTCCTGCATGGCATCCCAGGGCAGACTGATGCTGGAGCCCCTGAGCTGCCTGAGGAGCAGAGCTGGGAGGGATACCCTGGGGTGCACAAAGTCCAATGGGTCCTTTCCTTTCTGGGCTCAGGGCATCGGTTGCTGGGAACAGAGAAGTGTGAGATGTAAGGTGCACTCTGGATAGGGCTGGCAGAGCCACCTCCTGGGGCCTTAACAGCCTGGGTCAATGCCAACTGTCCTTAGTCATGGAAAACACCCACTGGAGTCAAGGGAAGTTCACTGACTCAGGGAATGGAACTGCTGCCAGGCCAATATTGTAACTGAGGGCCATGTGTGTGCACTTATAGTCAAGTTACCTCAAATTTCTTCTCTATATGATGTCCATTCAATTTTTAGATGGGGGCTCAATGAAGTTTCCCTCCATTTCTTTCCAGGGAGGCCGCTCCTATGAAGAATGAGTCTATGTCCAGGTTGACTGACAGGACACTCCATTGCTGATAACATTCAATATATAATTTGTGACTGCCCCATCCCTGGCAGTGTTCAAGGCCAGGTTGATCGGGGCTTGGATCAACCTGGTCTAATGGAAGGTGTTCCTGCCCATAGCAAAGGGGTTGGAATGAGATGATCTTTAAGGTCCTCTCCAACTCAAACCATTCTATGGTCCTGTGATTTCATGATTTCAGCATTGTTCTCAAGGGATTTTTCAGTGTCCTGGTAGACTATTCCTGTTGGATTTAATGAGATTGTCCCTCAAGATCACCCCAAAAATGCTACTGCTGAGTTTATTTAGTCTAGAGAAGAGAAATCTGGATGGATTGCAGCCTCACACTGCAGTGGAGGATGTACCAATGTCTTTACCCTGTCTGCAGAAGACAGGACATGTAGCGACTGAGTGAAATTACAGAGAAGTTTTAGTTTAGGCATTTCTAATGGTGAAGATGAGCCTGGTAATAGATTTCCCAGGGAGGCTGAGCATTTTCCAGCATTAGAAACTTTGCAAACAGGTTGGGCAAAGCCTTATCAGTGATGGCTTGGGAGATGGTCCTGCCCACGGGCAAGGCAATGCAGTAGCCAGACACTGAAGGTCTGTTCCAGCCCTGCTTTTTATGATTTTACTGTACCGCTTAACTTGCACAACATTGCTTTTGGAGCATGCTGGAAGGTCTGTGGATGCTGAAAAGTCTTCTCTTCTGGGGCAGGTTTCTCCAGCAGACTTAGGAAATAGCCTGGTAGCACAACAGAAAGTCGCCTGGCACTGCAAAACCACTGGTGATTGGGATAAATCATGTTATAACTGCTTCATATGTGTTGAGTTCACTCCCAGTGACTGGGCACAGTGTGAACCTTTCAAATGCAAGTGATACTGGGGGAAAAAAAATAAATCTATTATTTCTTCACTTTTTTGTTTTTCCATGTAGCTGAAGTGATGTTCTGCAGACTGCCCAGGGTCACCATATGTGCTGTTGTGCAGATGCAACCAACATGGTGCTAAGCATGCGTGGAGCAGGGCTGTTTCACAGATGGTTTCACCTAAAAGGACAGTCCACAGACAGACCTGTGGGAAGGTGGGGGGTCCAGATGCCCATGCTCACTCTGGGCAGCTGTTTCTGCCCCTTGCACTCTGTTGCTGCAGCTCCTTTGCTGGATGGCGATGCGAGCTTTCCAACATTGAGTAATACCAGAATACATCTTATCTAGGGGATTGGTTGTGGTTAGAGATAATTTTCCTCAAGTATTCACACACACTCTGCTGTACAGCTGGGATGTTTGGAGAGGGTAAAAAGAAAAGCTCACAAACACGAATGAGTCAATATTTGTTTTTTGAATGTTAATGGATGTCTGCGGGGCAACGCTCCTGCTGTGTGCTCGGCAGCTCCTCCTCTGCTGGAGTTCTTCTTTCCCTGGTTGCTATCATGAGCAGCACCTCCACGACACCAGCTTGCCCTGATGGCCACCGCCAAGGGCAATGAACTTCCCTGATGGCATAGAGAGATCACAGGGAAAAGTGATTGCTACAGGAATCTGGTACCCGAATACCTTTGGGGAGTGGACTGAGTGAAGTTGATGGTTTCAGTTTAGCAAAGGCAGCACTGGGCTGGTGCTGTTAATAGTGAAGCGTTGCATCAGCAACCCTTGGAAAAGAATTAGCATCCTTATTGTGGGTGAAATAGTTAGAAAATGTATATGATCAGCTGAAAGCTCTGGAGATAAAAATACATGAACTTGATGTGGAAAACGTCATTCCTGCATTTGCTCTTGGGACTGAGCTTTTGCAGTGCAGGACATTTTGGAGCTTTCCTGACAAGTTGGAAACTCCAGGGTTTGGTATGCAAAATGTGAGATCCTTATACATGTGCTTGGCTCTTAAAGCCATGCCCTTAAGATCATCATCTGCTGTCATGAGTCTTGCCATGAAACCTGTAACTGTGGAGTGTAGGCAATGAAGTGTTCCTCAGCCCAGGCATCTCTGGGCTGGCAAGATGCAGATTGCTACAGCCAGGCCTGCAATGATCTGTGGGCAGCATCACCTTGGGCTGCTGGACCAAGAGATGCGCCAACCTTTAAACCAGCTGACAGCACAAATGCTGCAGATGCTGATGGCTGGAGGTGGAATGCAATCAAACCCTTCAATTACACCTCAGTGATTTAATCAGCTCCCTGCCAAATGCTAGCTGAGCGCCCCGTGGTACCACACAAACACAGCAATCACTCCTGTGTGCCATTTTGCAATAAAATGTAACTTACCAGGATTAGATAATGCCGTTCTGCTGTCAGCTGCCTGCAGCCCCTCGATAGGCACCCGCGTGGGCAAGGTGCCTCCTTGAGAGTGCCACTGCTGCAGAACAAAACGGATTCTGTTCTGGAGTATTAAGTCATTTCTTTCTTGTTTATGAGATTAGGAAGAGTTGGGAGCAGCTTTCTGGATAAAGCTCTGGCTGAACTGAGCCCTTATACACCAGAGGTTCTGATTTGAAGCGGGGAGAAAAGGAACCATACAAATAGCCAATGCACAGAACTGAAAACAAGAGCTGACTAAGGCGGTTTTCACTGCGCACAGCCCTGGAAACACAGATGTGTTTCAATGAGCACAATTTGAGAGGCGATGAACTCATCTGGAAGCCTTGTTTGTTCCTTTTTGCTTCTCCACCCACCGGCCACCCCCAGGA
>NW_009915171.1:24215-74620 GCF_000696875.1 Nestor notabilis | reverse complement strand
CCCCCCGGCCACCCCCCAGAAAACCGGCGCCTGCCGCCGCTCCGGCCCTGCAAGTGCTCCTTCCTAAATGCTCCCTTTCCATTCCTTTCTCATGCCGTCTGCAAGGACACGAGTCTTTTGGTTTCTGCCTGTGTCTCTGAAGCCAGTGGGACGGGGATGCTGCACTGCCATAATCACAGTCCACTTGAGCCACCCACAAGCAACCAGGACCTAATGCTGGCCCTTGCTTCATGTAGTTGATGGAGACAGGGGTAGATCCAGGTCCAGGAACAAGGTTTTCTCCCCCCTTTCTCCTGCAGCCACAGCTGAGCAGCACTTTGGGAAGTGGGGAGAGATGGTGAAGGCACTGCACTCTCCTCCAGCAGCACAGGGACCCTATCTTGGAAATCTTCCTTATGCCATCAGGTGCAACTAGAGTAGACCAATATTCTGAGGTATACTTGGTGTTAGGGGAAGAATAGGGCATAGATAGAGCCACAGGCAGCACAACGGCTTGTGCATCATTTCCTTAGGAAACCAGGCTAAAAATACAAAGCAGAGTAAACATGAAGAAAAAAGTATGACACACTGGGGAAGTAAGGGCAGAATAGGAGAAGTACCTAAAATAAAAGCAATCTGGAAGTAATAAGGGCAGAAGTGAAGAGATTCAGCATGGAAAGAAGTCCATTTTCTTTTAGCAGATGGAAATCTGGTGCTGCATAAGGAAGGTACCCGTGGCTGCAGTTGGAATGGGTATTGCAGACACGGTGCACCAGCACTGTGAACTCAGGCGACCTTGGATTGTCCTGGGCTCTGTATGAGGATGGGGGGAGCATTACATTACTCCTCTCCCTCTCCTAATCTGTGGAATTAGGAGATGCTCCATAAAAATTCTCCCACTGCCAGTGTGGCGATGCCCAGGTCATCCTGTGAGAGGGTGGCAAACAGGGTTTGATTTTACCACTGAGAGCATTTCATACACACTGGCACTAACAGAAGAGATTTTCATTTTGATTTCCTTTACTGGGTAAAATAGGCAAGATTCGTCCCACTCACCAAGCCCTTGGTCTGTTCACCACCCTTGTGTTACCTTCCGCCAGGGTCAACAAGCCCTCTCTTGGTGAGGCCAGACATGTGAGAACCAAGTGGGTCAGGAAAAGGGGAAAAACATCTAAATGCTGCTACGGATTTATTCGTGACAATGGATTTCATTATTACATTATCTCCCTGACTACCCCCCCTCCCCTCCTCCACAGAACGGGTAATCACATCTCAGATCTCAGCAATAATCGCTCCGCCACGCTGACAAACACAGCAAAGAAGCGGCGTTTGTTGAGAGCTAAGAAAGCTTTGCAAACATTGCTGATTAGCCAGATCTCTCAGTGTGCGACTGGAGGGCGAGTTCAACTGGAGGTGATGGGGAAATAGCCCAGAACAAAAAAGAAAAGGAAAATTAAAAAAGATTAGGCATAATAACATGCTTTTTGTTGTTGTGCTCTTGTTCGAGACACAGTGTTTCTGCTTGTCTTGATGGGATTCACCAAGTATAATCTTCACATTTGCATGAAGGACTTTGACTTTGCTTGTTTGAGACAGTAAATGGTGCAGATGTGATGGAGGGTGATGGAGGGTCAGCACTGGGCTTGGCGTAGGTCACGCACTTCTCCTGGGTGGGCACTTCCCACTGCCTTCATGTCCTCCTGGAGCACAACATAGAATCATAGAATGGTTGGGTTGGAAAGGACCATCTTTTAGATCATCTAGTTCCAACCCCCCTGCCATGAGCAGGGACACCTCACACTAAACCATGTCACCCAAGGCTCTGTCCAACCTGGCCTTGAACACTGCCAGGGTTGGAGCATTCACAACTTCCCTGGGCAACCTATTTCAGTGCCTCACCACCCTCACAGTAAAGAACTTCTTCCTTAAATCTAATCTAAACTTCCCCTGTCTAAGCTTGAACCCATTACCCCTTGTCCTACCACTGCAGTCCCTGATGAACATGCTGACACCAGCAAACGGGTACTTTTACAGAACAAACCCTAAAACTGCCTGTGCCCACATGCAGGTCTGGCACGGCCATGCCACTGGTGCCTCATCCCACTGCTGTGCCTGGGGCCAAGTACCGGCCCTGGCTCCACCAAAGAGCTTACACCTAAGGAGCTTACATCCCTGTGCGATGCTGCACCAGGAGCAGAGGTTTAGGTTAAAAAGCTGGCACTGTGTGGGACCCAGAGGCTTCTCAGCATCAGTGGGATCATTTTGTTGTCACTTTCCACCCGAAGGCTGTTATTTCTCAATCCTATCTCTTGCACCCCGATTTTTTAACACTTCACTGCATCCTGCTGACTTCTGTTCCCTTGATCCCCGCTTCCCCTCACTTCTGGTGCCTGGGACTTCCTCAGGTACTGTGTTCCATACTACAAAACAAGCTAAACTAGTAAATGTGGGCAGAGACCCCATCCACAGCTCCCGGGACCCAAACAGCTCATGTCTGGGACGGGATTTAAGCTCTTGCATAAGTGACACAACAGTCTTTGGCCATGTGTCACCGCTCCTGTCACCTTCTGCCACCTCATGCTACCTCCTCTGGGCAGCCCTGCCTGCCAGCACAGCAGACTTGCTTGTGCCCCATGCAGCACCTCCCTTGGGGTGTTTCTCTAAGGAAGGGAAAGAAAATGGGGGTAATCCTCAAGCTTATGGTGCTTGGGCACTTGATGGTGCTGGAGACTTCATAAATGCCTTAGCAGGGCTACAGGGCAGTTAGTTTCTTGTGAATGGAGCATATGCTGTTATGGATACCTGCTCAAACCACAAATCCATCCTAAGGTGTATTCCACTGTAGGAATCCAGTATAACTGAACTGGGAAAGGCCTGATTTCCAGCTGACCTTGGACATAATGACTGTCCTTTTAGAAATAATGAAGAAAAAGTAGATCTTTTTCCCCAATGGACCAACTCAGTGGAACTGGCTTGCTCAGGAAGTGTGTTGAGAACTAAGGGTTTATGATGAGACTCCACCCCTTCTTCTAATGAAATGTATTTTGCAAAGAAAATTCAGGTTTTCACCCAAACAGAAGGTTTTTTTGGAAAGCATCTGCTTAATTGTATTTTTTCCTTAAAACCCCAGTGCCTGAAAAACAAACTATTCTGATAAAAAGCCCAATGAGTTCAATTTTGAAATGATGACTTGATACATTAGGATTGTTTCACTTTGACTGCCAGTTGGGTCTTGGTTTTCTCTATAATCTGAGCTTCCAGTAACACTCTGAGTGTATGTTCTGGTGCAGTGATAGGAAAATCCTTCATGTCCCCTAGGTGATGCAGCCCAAGGGAGACAACTGAGAAGAGACTCAGAGCTGGAAGCACCCAGTTTCACACAAACCTAAAATATGTCAGTTTTCATCCAAAAATTCCACTCACCAAATAATGTTTTTTTTCTCCCTATTTTTCACTTTTCCCTACTATTTCCAGGGACCTAAGCCACTTAGTGGAAATGACCCTAATTAAATGATGCTCAGGATACGTTACTCTTCAGTTCTCCAGAAGCCCAAGCAGAATGAGGTGTTGGTCTTATTCTCTTGCACCATCAACAGATAGCACAGGAATAATTCTGCAAGTTCAGACCAAGTTGCTCCATTTCTGGTCATTTTCTGGTGCTTCACAGCAGGATCCATCTGTTCTGAACAACAAAAAGTAGCTCTGGTTTACTCTGGCTAATGGATATTGTCTCTTTGGTTTATTTTGTTATATTTTTTTGTTATATGGAGATACTGACTCTTCATCAGGGACTGTAGTGGTGGGACAAGGGGTGATGGGTTCAAACTTAAATACGGGAAGTTTATACTAGATATAAGGAAGAAGTTCTTCACAGTGAGGGTGGTGAGGCACTGGAATGGGTTGCCCAACGAAGATGTGAATGCTCCAACCCTGGTGGTGTTCAAGGCCAGGTTGGACAGAGCCTTGGGTGACACGGTTTAGTACGAGGTGTCCCTGCTCATGGCAGGGGGGTTGGAAAAATGTGATCTTAAGATCCTCTCCAGCCCAAACCATTCTATGATTCTATGATTCTTCTTCACCAGTATTTTGAAGATTAATTTGACTTACTTGCCCTCTTCTGATTTTCTGCCTCAGGCTGTCACTATTAGTGGTTATCAGGGGCAGCACAGGAAGAGGGCTGGATCTCCCCCCTGCCTTAGCAATCATGGAATCATGGAACGGTTTGGGTTGGAAGGGACCTTAAAGATCATCAAGTCACAACCCCTTGCTATGGACAGGGACACCACGTTGCTCAAAGCCCTGTCCAGCATGGCCTTGAACACTTCCAGGGATGAGACATCCCTCAGGACCCACGGATGCATCTCATCAGGTTCCATGGACCTGAGCACCTTCAGGTTCCTTACATGGTCTTGAGCCTGACCTCCTGCAGTTTTCAATGGCATCATGCATTCTCCCACAGACCAACAGCTTCCCAGCCTTCTGTTGGATAACTGGATGTTAAAAGAGGAAGGTTGCTGAACATGTGCTACCACCTTCCCAAATTATTTCCAGGCAGGGTAGGCTGTCCTAAGGCAGTAGAAAGGAAGGGAGTAATGTACACAGAGAAGCAGCCCTTGACCTGCTCTCTTTTGGCCCCCATTGAACCCCATTTCTGAGGATCCAGGGAAGGTGCAGCTCCAATGCTGGGAGCTGGTTGGACTGAGCTGACTCTCCTCAAGAAGTTCATTTGCAACCCCTCTAATTCAGTGAACACTTCCACCTCTGGTGGAGTACACATGTATGTAGGAAGCGATGATATCACACAGCTGAGGGGTTCACAAGAGCAATTTCAGGGGAGAACTACCAGCTACTTCCCCTGTACTCAGACCAGAAACTGAAACAGGGAAATAGAGAAGCAATCCTGCTCCTCCTGAAATAGTTGAGATGGTCAAAATACCTCCTTCTTCTGCCATGAGGAAGTTTATATCTCTACATTTAGACAGTGGGGGGAGGCTGAGGGGAGAGCAGCTGTGTTGCACCCGTGGGTCGGGGCAGGAGGCAGGTGAGGAGGGGACCCATGAAGGACAGGTTTAGCTGCTTTACAGCTCATGCCAATGCACCAGCATGCCCTGTTTCAGGGGTTTGCCTTGTGAAAGGGCGGATCACCAGCAAGAGGCTGTGGTCCTTGCTGACATCCCAGCTTCCCAAGGCAGGGAGGGTACCAGGCTGGGTGGTTGATGATCCTCAGTGGCAAAGTGATGAAGGACCTGAGCGCACTTGAAAGGCCTTTGGGTGATCCCAAATCTCTCTGTTGGGCCCAGGATTGTCACAGGACCACCCTGTCTCAAAACACTATATTAATTTGGGAGATAACGTCAAAAAGAGAGATGTTTTCTCTGATGTGTTGAAGGTTTTGACGGTGCCATGGCCACTGCTATTCAGCTGAGCAGAACTGTCACTTTTTCCATGCTTCCCTGTGAGTCTCTGCTCTCCACTGGATCTTGGCACATGCAATGACCCTCTGAGGATGGGCACATACTCATTTTCCATACAGCACCCAGCATGAGAGGATCCGTGCTCATGACCAAATACTCTGCAAAATATCATTCTCTCATCTGCTGCAGAATGGAGGTAACAGGAATATTATTTCAGGTCTTTCAAATATCATGCTGCCTGCAACATTAAGAATGCAGAAGATCATTTTATGAATTTATCATCTACTCCAAAAGATGTCCTTCTACACGTCATATTCCCCTTTGGAAAAGATCAACAATAAGATTTTTTACTGAAACAGCAAAACTCCACACAAGGTCAGAACAGTATCTGTGTTATTTACTCCAACGTGAGTTATGATCTGCCTACTGCATACAACTACTTCTGTGTTTCCCATTGATGCAAATCAAAAGCCTGTATTGTCTTTTTGCTGATGTTGTGCTTCACTCACTCATTACACTAGGATGCATTTATACTTTTTCATACATGTGTGTATTTCAGTGTCACAAAAGAACCCATTCTGGAGTGAAAGATCTGACACTGTTTGTGGCTGAGGACTCTGTGCACTCCTGCTCCTGTACTGTGCAGTAAGCATATTTCAGTGGAAAATAAATGACTCCACACACATGAAATGGAAAGTAGAAGGTCTAGGAGATTTATCAGTCCATAGGCTTTCAAAAACACCTAATCTCTGGCCATAGACTGAAAACTGGAGAGAGGGAGAAGCAGGACCTCAGCTGGAGGAGGAATCGTGGCAATAAGCAAGGCTGAAACAAAGCCCCATCTGAGACAGGAGACATGGCATGTCAGAGGCCATGCACTGATGGTCACTGTGCTGCGGCTGCTGCAGATGCCATCACACACGAGACCTATTTGATCTGCTTTGTATCTCTGTGCCCACCCAGGAGCTCTTGGGCAGCCTCAGGGAGGAGCAGGGAGGCAGCGGGACCTCAGGGGGCAGATGGCAGCGATGCAGGGACAGGGTGGGAGGTGCAGCACTGAGCACAGCAGCTTCTGCCCACCACAGACCATTGGGAAAACAGCCCTTGGGACACGTCTGCTGACAGGGCGATAACAACACACCGTTGCTTCAGCCAGCAAAGCCTTAAGGAGGAAATATCCCAAGGCATGGAGGTGATGGGGCTGCCTAAGTCCCGTTGGAAGTAAACTGATCCTTCAGGCTCCGGGAGGTCTGTGGCAGCTTCTTGAGAAAGTTTTTCAGTTAGGAGGATTAATTTCCTAATTATGTAATTTTCTGCTACATGATTTCAGCAAGACTCTGGCCATGTACTCCAAGTGAAGGCAGGCTCATACTTAGTAGGGTTTTGTTGTAAAGCTGTGCTTTGGTTCCATATGCCCCAGCCTGCTGCTTCAAACCTCTTGTATCTTAAACAAGTTGAATGACAGAGCATTATACATGCAGCATGATTCAGTCCTGTGGGTCTATTTCAGAGAAACCCTATCAGAGCAGTTCAGAGCACCCATAATGCTAAAGAGGAGAAGAAGCACTGGTTTTACCCCCTCAAAGCATGTCATCTGTAGGTGCTTACCGCTTTAACCTACCCTGCAGAGAGTCCTTTTAATTTACCATCCACTCAGCCCCCAGCACAGCCCTTCTGGCTTTCTCCCGCCCAGCCTGTATCTTGACAATACAGAAAGCAGAAGTAATACTGCTTTTTTTGCCTGTAATTCATTTCAAATGGCCTAGAAATCCATCAAATGCCCTAAGCATCTCTCTGCATTCGCATCAGAACACAAAGAATATTTCCCACTGGAAACATCAATCAGTTTCCAATTGTCTGGTAACATTATAGTTACAGGCAAAGATTTTTGGAAACTATTAGAGAGATAAATACTACCAGGATAGGTGGTGTTACGTGAATTTTCCAGTTTTTACATGTAGATGGAAGAAAAAATGCTACCAGTAATAATGGCTTCTGAGTATTCCTGGCAGTGAGAGCCGGCAGGGGGTTTTTAATGACATAATGATTGAATCAACCAAAGGCAATGCTAATTTAGCCTTTCTCTTGCTCAATAATCACAAAGAACATAGTCCATAAATGCATCTTTGGATAGAGTAAAAGAAAAAATAATAGTTTGAATTGCATGTGAAAGTAAATAAGAAAATTAACAGAAAATCTGTGATTTCAAAAAGGAAAATTAATTTCAAAAGGAACTGATGAAGTTTGTTCCAGGACTTGAGCATCAATGAAACATGAAATTTCTTTACATAAAAGGTGCACGACAATTCACTGGAGCACAGAAAATGGGTGTTACAGAGAGAAAGGATAAAGGGGAAATTACAAGGAAAAAAGTTGATACAGACCTTGCAGAGGTCATTAAAACAAACAGGTGAGTTCTTCAGAAACTTTGAAAGAAATGGACCCATGTGCAAGGAATATTGAAGGTACCAGATGAAATTAATACTTTGCTGTAATTTAAAAAAGGATGATGTTGAATACAGGAGGAAAAAAGGTAACGCAGGAATGTGAGATCAGGAATGATCACACCTGATCTAGAACAAAAAAGCTTTTAAAACCTAGTAGGCACTCAAAATCTGTGGTGCATTCTCTGTATCTAAAGGCAGGAAGAACCAACATGTGAAACTGCAGGGGCAGAGCAAAGGACCTTTGTAAATTAGTCAAGCTGGGAGTAAAAGCAAATGCAGTACCTACACTCAAGAGGGAAAAACAAAGTAATAAAGGCAGCTGCAATCTGCTTGCTTCACAGCTATAGTATGAGACAGGAAAATAAACTGCGTGCAAAGAATCATTCAAAAAGGGGATATAGATGGCAAATGGATTAAAAAGCATAAGAATTTGTGAAAGTCATGCCAGAGGAACTTGGTATCTATCTCTGATGCAACTATTTTCTGCACAGGGATCTGCAGTAGGGCTACTATTTGGTATGATGCCACAAGAAAATTCTTTGTTTGAACTGGGAAAAATAGGGATTAGGCAAAGAACAGAGAATGGTGAAAGCAAAGGGTAGTCCTGTAAAATGCAACATCTGCAGGGAGGAAGGTCGTTAGGAGGGTTCCTTTGAACTGTTCTTACTGAATATTTCATTAATAATCTCAATAAAGGTGGAGTGTTGATGAAACATCCCAATGTCACAGAGTCAGAGGGGACTGTTAGTAGTAGGAGGAGATAAGTATCATTCAGGAAGATTAAAATCACCATGAGAACAGGAGCAAGAGAGGCAGAAATGTGATTACACAGAATTCAAGGTCCTACACTTAGAGGGAAGAGGAAAGGTTACACAGAATTCAAGGTCCTACACTTCTACAAATTTCTCTGTATCAGGTGAAAGTCATATACTAGGAGAAAAACATGGGTGTACTAATCAACTGGAATAGGTCATAAGCATAACAAGGCTATGAACAAGATAAATAAGCCTGCTAGGGCACTTCCAAAGGGAAGGGAGAGGTATTAAAGGTATCTGAGGAACAGTGTAGACTTCTGGCAAGTCATGTTCAAGAAAATGAAATCAAATATGTGGAGGTGTAAAGGAAAAGTGCTGGGAAGCAGAAGGGAATGGAGACCCATTTTAATGAGCTGAGATCAAACATGTAACCTTATCCAGCCTGACTAGCAGTACAAACTCTATACATTCGCTTGAGGTAAACATGAGATGGGAGCAAAAAGATCTACTGAATTTAAAGGAGAACGTTGGCGTAAGAGCGAATGGGAACAAACTAACCGCAGAGCTGGAAATGAGGTTTCTGCTCAGAGGCATGAAGTTTTGGAACAGCCTTGCAGGAGGAGGACTGAGTTTAAAAAACTGCTTTCAAGGGGGAGTTAGTCCAGTTTCTGAAGGGGGTTGTATGGCTGCTCCTGATAGCAGGGGGAAGGCAGGGGTTAGATCTGGGGAGCCAGAAACCCTGCGATGCTGCTGCAGGACTTGTTGACCATGCAGCCATTACAGCATTAACAGGTCTGTTTCAGCAAGGCATAGCTGTGCCCCCATAGCAATGGGATACACTGGTAAAGAGCTTTACTGGGTATTTATGTCAACACAGTAAATGTGCTCCTCTTTGTTTCTCTGTCATCTCTGATCCTGAGCAGCAGGGCAATTTTAACTTCAGGTTTCTTCCAAAAAGCTGCTTGCAAGCATCGATTCCCAGTAACTGCCAGAAAGTGCTGCAAAAAACATTGTCAGGTACTGGGCTCTTCCCCAAAATTCAGGTTGCCAGAAATGTCACTGTAAAGGTGAGACACAAGAAGTATAATTAGATGTAAGAAAGATCGCAAGCATTACTGACAGAGATTTACATGGGCAGGTAAATTACAGCATAGGCGTTTTACAACTGGAAGAGTTAATGCTTCAGGCTGGGCAGGGCTTGTTCACAAGAAGTGATGGGGCTTTATGGGGGCTCTTGGCACAGCACTCAAGAAACAGTTCTGCTAGTTCAGCTCTACTCACCTTAGGAGTACAATTTAAAGCACTGACCATGTGTAACACTGAGGTTTGATTCAGATTAAAGACATGCAAGCAAAACCCAACTTAGTGCCTACATCTTGTCAGCTGAGCAGCTCTCCAGACCCTGTCAAATTAATCATTTCAGTTACCTCTTGACTTGGCAATCTGTTTGCTGCCCATAGAATCGTATATTCATAGGCTCATGAATATGAGGGTCTGGGTTGGAAGGAAATTTAAAGCTCATCTGGTTCCAACCCCCTGCCATGGGCAGGGATGCCTCACAATAGACCACGTTGCCCAAGGTTCTATCCAACCTGGCCTTGAACACTGCCAGGGATGGAGCATTCACAACTTCTCTGGGCAGACTGTTCCAGAGCCTCACCAGTACATGCTGAGATACCCACTTATAGCTGAGGCACCACATGGTATCAGAAAACACGGGCAAGTAGAGACCTAATGGAATAGTGTTTCCTTCTGGAGTAGCTTATAGTAGTTGGTAGGATGTGGCTATTCAGAGCACCTCAGTTGTCTGTGTGGGGGCCACTGACTTGAACCCTCATCTCCACCAACTACAACAGGAGTTTAGAGACCCAGCTTGTATATAGGCAGTGTATAGAAGGTTGGGAGAACTGACTTCACCTAAATGCAGTTGTCTAATAATCCAGATCTGACATCTACCCAAAATATCACTGTGCAGAGCACAGGAAGACAGATACTTGCCCGTGGGCATTAGAAAGAGAAATAAAGCTTGTAAAAGTGCATATGGCCAGAACATGAGTCTTAGTAAAAAGGGTTAAGCCTGTTAAAAGATAGGTTTGGAAATATCCAGAGGTGGATTGAGCACACAGATTAAAGAGGTTTAAATGCAAACAGAAGTCAAAATCATGATATTCCTAGCAATCGGCTTTTACCATACTTAACTCAGTGGTCCCAGCTCTTGCAATTTTATCATGATTATCCCTGAATTCCAGTTTTGCAAGTTCCAGCTCCCTGAGTCTTAGGAATCAGCTCCTAAGAGTGCCAGCTTCTGTTTTTAACAGTTACGGGGGGAAAGCTTGGAAGCGTGACTTGAGCATATGCCAAAGATTTAGAAACAAAAAGTAAATAAAATGAATGCCAAATGCCCTTTTTTATAAAAAACCTGAACACTCGCTATTTTAAAGCTAATCTCATGGCTCTGGGGTCCTGGTTCATTATTCCTGAACGCCTGATACTGGGAATCCTGATAACTCAGGCACTCTTTCAAGAGCATTTGTGGAAATAGACTGAAAGAGCTACAGTGTTCTGGAATAAGGGGTCCCTGAGGAAATCTTATTCTCTGTAGAAAGGCTAGTAAATGGATAATCCTTGATCTCCTTCTTTCCAGACTAAAATAACAGAGGAGGGACAGCAAGCGCTCTCAGGAAGATGTGCCTGGACATGTGAGATAAAGAGTGTAAGTAAAGAGGGTAGCTGTCTCTGCAGCAGCTCAGGATACTGATCCATGCAAGTGGAGAGGCAGCGCTGATGGTGAGTGGTCTCACAAGGCACTGGGTGCTGGAGAGGAGGTGTGTGGAGCCGGGATGCAGGCAGGAAGCTTTTGGCAATGGAGCACCCTTCCTTGTTTTACCTGCCAGCCTGGGCTTGATGCACTCAGAGGCCAGGTAGAGACCACCAGACATGTAGAAAGATGTGTTCCCATCAGTCTCCACTTCCCTTTTCTTTGCCAGGCAGCTCTGTGGATCTCAAGGTGCTGATGAAGACCACATGCCTTCAGAAGGGATTTCTGTCTCCAACGTGTTGTCACAGAAACTCCACAGAGTCTGTACAAACCTCTGAAGTAAATTCTTTTCCAGTGTATAGGACAGTGTTAGGACCTGTCATGGGCTGAGAGGCATATTGACCTGTTGGGTCATTTGGAGCCACAGCACTTGGCAAATGAGTGTCCCCCTCTCAGGGCTCCTTTTAAGACTAATGCCTGTTGATGTAGCTTGTCCCTACCAACCACTTTCTTCTGCTCTGAAAACCCACATACCAGATGCTGCTTGTCATCTGCCAGCCAGCTGCAGAACATATGGAGTGGCAGAGCAAGAGAGAGGCTCCAGCCATGCACTGCAGATTCAAGAGACACAGTCCCTCTGAGAGACACAGTGTGGAGGGACACAACAGCCTGACCCTCGTGCTGAGTGCATGAGATTCGTGGGTCTACTCATTGAAGGGTAAGAAGGTGGATGTTTGCTCCAGACCTAATGCTACTGAAAACAGGGAAAGGCTCAGGAGCCCATCTCTAACCCACACGAACATCCTGGGTTGCTTGTCATGGATTAGATGGGGAAAAGGGCTTGGATTTGTTGCTTGGAGCAGTCAAGCCACAGCACATAGCAATAAGCCTTCTCAATATGACTGTGCGGAAGATGAACCTGACACTTTAGAGTTTGTAGCTGAGCTCTAAATGGAAAACAGAGGTTGGGGAAGAGGGTTTTTTCCACCTCTGGTTTTGTGGGAGAGAAAAACTGTAAAATTTTGCTCAAAAGCAGTTTTGTGCCTGCAAACAGGATTTATTTTTATGAGATTTATTTTTAATTTCATCCAGATGTTTATTTATAAAATAATTCAGGACTTATATCCAAACAGACATCAAAGAAACCTTCTGGGAGTAGCACTGTCAGTAGCAAAGGGGTTTAATGATCCACGAGGCGAGTGAATGGGTTTGAGCAGTGTCAGAGTGCCTTGGGGGAGCACATGCATGGATCCAATTAGGAACCCATTCCAAGGTCACTCAGACACGGGAATGATGCCTCCTTTGGGAGCAGGATGCCAACTATTATGCACAGTGTGATATGGGGTATTGCAGAGCACACATGCTTTCCCAGACAGTACCAGGAGAAATTATATCTTGGAGAGTGCCACATAAGCTACCCACCATGGCAATTGCCTTGGGTCATTCCCAGCCCTTGAAGGAGGTACATATCTTGGGCAGACATGTGAGCGTCTATTTGCTTCACCTCCACACAATTGCAATGGTTTGCTTGCTTTTAGAGAAAAATATTTAGTTACACTGTTCAAACTTCGTTTTTCTCTAAAATTGTTTTCTATCAAACAGTGGCACACAGCTCTTTGTACCCTCAGTGAGTTCTAGTAAGTCAATATAAACTAAGTGTTAGTTGCACAAGGTGTTTACTCCAGTTTAATAACATACAGTGAAAAAAATCCTTTATCAAATTTGAGCAGATTTGCTTGTAAGTGTCTCTTTTATTGACATCAGATTGACTGAGTAAAAAGGTGTGCTCTGGTGCTTGAGCCAGAGGCTTCCATTCAGATTCGTGCCTCTGCAACTACAACTTCATTTTTCGCTGAAAAATCACAGCTCAGCACAAAGGATCTTCTCTGTCCTCCACAGCTGAGCCCCACAGTATGGAATAGGCATGTCACAGCATTTAGCATGGATAGGATCCCCTTTTCTGTGGGAAGGATGCAGACGAGGCATCACTTGAAGGAGAAGCAGAGGACACCCCAAGCTGGAGCAGAACCCTTCGGCAGCACCAGGTTTTCTTCTGACCATGTGCCTGCTCCAGGGCAGCTCCAAACAGCATGGGGTGTCATGGCCAAATGTAACAGCTTTCAGGATGGGCTTTTTGCTGCTAGGAGATGAGGATGTCCCCTGTGCCATGTCCCCACAGGCATGGCCAAGGAGCTGTGTCCTGCTGTCTCATCTTGGCTGCATGATGCTGCAGGAGGGTGGCCAAGGCAGCCGAGTCTTTATAGATAACCCTCTCCTGTCTGGCTGACCATGAACCCAAAGGGGGAAAAACACAGTTTTGGAGAACTTAGCACTTCTGAAATGGGGCTGCCTGTGCGCTGCAGTGCTGAGAGCAGCAGCAGGAAGTGTGGTTGCATGTGAAAACAAGCAGATTTGAAACAGTATTCACTCCAAGGGATTACACAAATAACACCCCAGTGACAATGGAGCTATTTACTCAGTTGACAGTATGAAGAAAGCATCTCCTTTTATCTACTTATGGTGGTTAGCGGGTTCGTCTCTCTGCAGCCTCTGTTGCTACTTGCTGCTTCCCTTGATGCTTCTCTCTGGTACTTTTGTTCCAGCTTTCTTTAAAAAGCTGTTTATTTGAGGAGGGTGTAGGCTTCATGCCAGAGAAGGGCAGCTGCAAAGGCGCACAATGAACAGACTCACATATGCCCAAGCATGTGCATATTGGCTGCTGGGCACCTACTGGCCAATGAAAGCACTCTCCTTCAGCCCATCCTGACCCTGTGAGCCTCCTGTTCAGCCTCCTGTGAGATGTGAGAGCAAAACTGAAGGTGCATCTTCCTCTAAAGGCTGAAATGTAAAGGGCACAGGCTTCTCCATGTCTTCAGGAGATATTTTTGCTTGGTTTGTTTGCACACATCTATACTTGTCCCACCTATGTCTCACATATTGCCCATGGTACCTCATCAAGGCAGGCTATGTAATGGCATAGAAGAGATCATGGCAATGGTTTGAGCTTCAGAATTCACACTAGGAGAACCATTGCACAGGTCATAGCTCTGTTACAAGCACCTTGTGATGGTATTAATGGAGGAACTCTCAGACTGTTCACGGCATCCGAGCTGCAAATAACCCTTACAAAAGCCACCAGACTAGAGGAACTCCCTTGCTTCAGGGGTGGTATAAGATTAACAGATCTGGCAGCCCTTGGAGCAGGTGATAAAAATGATTCCATCATATTTCCAAGCTGTGGACATCACTGAACTGCACAGACACTGTCTGCCCACTGTCGAAGGTCCACACCAGGTAAATAACACTGACCAGTGACCAGTTGGCGTGCCCCAGTTTGCATCTATACTCCCTGGACTGGACTGTCCTATACACAGATAAATAGCTGGTCTGGTGTCTGTGCCACTCAGGAGGGACCAGCAGCAAATGAAGACTTTCATGATGTGATCCACTGCAACACTTGACAATTCAAAGCCACCAAACCAGCCGTAAGGCAGCAGAAACTTTTGGTCACTACAGGTCTGGACAATACGAATAGGATTTATTAGAGTAAGTTTAAGCCATTTAAAAACTAAAGATCAAGCCTAGACCAGTAATTTTGGGTTCCTCTATAGACAATTTGTGGTTACCTTCAGAGAGCAGCTTAGAGACATCTAGGCTGAATTGTCCTTTCAAGATGCCTTTCTCCATTGCCTAGAGTGCAAGCCTAAAAGGCCAAACTGCTAATTTTTAAATAGCCAAAGGTAGATAAAACAAGTTCCAATGACTTTCAATTGTGTCTGGTAGAGCCCAATGAAAAGCAGAAAGTTCAACTGTCCACTCACTGAACCATATAGTCTCTCTTGTGCAGTTAATATTGTCTGTCTGTGGTTGAAGACAACCTCTTTGGCATTGGCTTTCTTGTTGTAATCATCTCCCATTATCTTAAAAGACCTATTTCTGGCAGCTGTTTTATGCTTTATGCTTGATTTTAATTGAAGCCAAAGGAGAAGAAAGAAATGGTTAGCAAGCACCAAAGTAAGAAAGGAAGGATGTTGTGGTTGTTCCACCAAACCTATATGAAGTCAAGGCAGATCTTGGTAAAGTGTCTTCTAGTTCTTCTGCGCTGCTGAAAAGATTAATTGAGTGTTTTTTGACAAGTAATGACCTTCCTTCAGCCACTCATTGGGTTAGGGTCCTGGAGCCAGTTATAGGTTGTATTAGGGAGCTGTAAACACAAAGAAGTGCTGCTCTTTCAGCTACTAGAGACGAGAAAACTGGATCTTATGACTTCCTGCCAATAGAAAGGCACATGTGTTTTCTATCTGCTGATAAAGAACCCACTGATACCGAGCTTTGCTGGAGGAACATCTGTGTTTTTTAATGGACATATAAAACCTTTCCTTTATGAACCAAGATTCATTTCGCAACCAATATGTAATTCCACCAGTCTGCAAAGGCTTCTTCTGTGGCTCACTAAATATTTCTCATATATTTTTCAGTTCCAAAGGACAGATCAAGAAATGAAAAATCTCTGCTCCCCATCCCACTCTTCATCTAACCACCAGCAGTTAGGGGAGCAGTGGCTATGGAGGAGGAAAGAAGCAAGTTCCTGTGTGGCATGGAGAAATGCAGCAGCAAATGGAGAATCCTCATAGAGCTGAGCTGAAAAGGCATGGAAGAGTGTGACCCTGGCTGGATAGAAGTGGTAAAAAGGAGTGAAAGAGTAGGACCCTGGCTAAATAAAGAAGAAAATCTCCATTCATAATGACAGAGTGACTTGAGGAAGACTAAAGGAGCTAAGACCCACCATTTTCTTGCACACAACCAGAGTTACTTGCTAAAGGCAACTGAAATGGCTCATGGAGAAGAGGACAGGATATTTGTAAGTGAGCAGCTCAAAGGAATGTGAATAGATATGTGCATTTGTCAGTAATTTCAGTTGGAGCCATTGCTGGGGTAGAGTCATTACCAACTGGGGTAAGAGATGGAGACTGGTAAGAGAAATCCATTCTCCAAATGGGAGTGACTGACCAAAAGTAGTGATATGATGAGGATATGACTAATAACGTGACATGGACCCAAACCACAGACATTAGTCCTGGATTCAGAGCTGGATCTCTCTAAGTGCAGTGGCAGGAAGAGCCAGCCTGCACAAGGGCAGGACTGAACTGTGAAGGCTGGATGCAAACTAGGTCTAGATTTGGTTTTGGCTTCTCTTCACTGAAAGTGACATTTATTAAAATAAATGGTGGCTCAAAAGCTGGAGGCTGAAGTCTGTTCCTGCTGCTTCTGTGTTTACCTTGAACAAAGCTGAATACCTGAATTAGAGACACAGCTCAAGAAATCCCACAGGAAAAGAAAACTTTCAGTAAGAACCAGAAATATGCAGGAAGCACAGCTTCTTTGACAGAAATGGTCTCTTTCATCATGAATCCCATCCAAAATCCCAATATGTGAAGACAAGTGGATATGGGCAGAGACTCATCTAAATAAAGTTCGTCTCAGGGTCAGTACTTAAAATAGAGGAAGGGTGGAGGAAGAGGGACCCCATTTTGGCTAAAGGTTTTGTCCCTTGATACCTACCTGACATCGTATATTTTCCTAGTCAGATAAGGAAAGAACATCCCCTATGGCTGCTTATATATACTGAGTTACAGCTCATTATGTGGAGGAGAGGAGCTGCTAGCCTACAGCATTTTCAGGCTATTCATACTGCAGTGGTGAACGAATTAGGTGGTCTCTTCCTGTGACACATTAACCTTAGAGGCTTATTGCCATGAAGAAACAGGAGAAATTATTTATTGTAGACAGTAGATAGATGCAGTTTTAATTAAGGAGAGGTCCACACTGAGGCATCCCAATCCAGATCTGAGTCTTCTCGAAGCTCAAAAGAAACTGGATAATCTGGAATTTCACTTTGAAAGCAACCCCCTACGATCTGTTGAGTATCTATAAAGAATGGCTGCCTTCTGCATAACCAGGCAGAGACTGATTGAGTCTCATCGCTCATTACTTTTATTGCCAACTTCATAGGTTTTGATTGCACAATGCAAAAGTGATAACAACACTGCAGGGCAGCAGAACGACTCACCAGGCATTACAGCGAGCAGTAAGGCTTTTCTATTTACCTCCGTGCTTGTGCAGCCTCCATCTCCATGGTGTCTGAGTGCTTCCCAAACAAATAGAACTCCGTCTTTGCCCATGCTTCCTCTGCAGACCCAGCTGGAGTGTTAGGCTGCTGCAGGTGCCAAGGTGCAGAGACTTGTACAGCAACAAGGCTTGTCTTGTCCCCACCAGACCATTGCCAGCTGTGAGATGGAGACTGGGGATATGGTGCTGCAGCAGAGAGGTAAACAGGGAGTTCACACAGTTGGTGACACTTACAAACATAAATAGCCTGTCTCCTTACGTATTTTAAAAGACTAATAAAGCTTAATGTGCTCAAAAATTTCTTTGCTTGGCACAGATTTTGCAAAGGGAAACAGAGCCAAACTTAGCTCCTGGCTCACTGGACATTGGGTATGCCTTCCACCTTGCCCTACGGCAACAGCAGAGAAAGTGGTGTATTTTCAGCTTTGTTCTGGGTGAAGATGTTCCCAGGAGCTTGAGTCTGAAGGAGTAAATGTGGGTAGCAGCAGACAGGATTACCCCCATGATGTCCTTTGGGAAATTGCTGCCTGCTGAATACAGAAAACAGGGACAAATTCTCTCTGGACAACATCTCACAAAAGTGCATGTTGATTACCATCCCCTTGGGATGCTGGAGGACAGTAACAACACTGATCTGCAGGCACAGAGAAGGACAGTTCTTGAACCTGGGTCTACGTCAACCTGGCAGCCCAAGGGAAGTGAGTGCTCATCCCTTGGCCCCTAGCTTACAAAATCAACACAAAAGCTAAACTGTAGTTTTCAGGAGGATTTAAAGCACCACTGCAGTCACATTCAAGCATGCACAATTTGCACAATTGGACTCAAACCAGGGAACAGTTGCACAGAGGCTGATCTGTTATTTTGCAGTTAAGGCCAGCCAGTGTTGAGGACTGATTCAATCCTGAGCTTTCCTATAGCCCCCGGAGTTTTTGGTCCAGGGCTGACACTGCAGGGACCATCCTCTATCAGCAATACAGAATCATAGAATAGTTAGGGTTAGTCTTCTCTAATGGCCAGATCAGGGTCTGGGACTCCAGATCACACCCACCTCTGATGACATGATGGTCCAAAACTCCTGGTGAGAGGAGAGACCCACACATACCACCAGGGCAGGTTCAGACAGCATGGGTGCTGATCTGCACCTTCTCTTCACCCTCCTGCAGATCTTCTGCATGCAGGGACCACGATGTCTCTAGAAGGTAGCCCACAGTGTGTTTGGAGTGGGACCAGAGACAGCACAATTCCTGGGGAGCACTCCGCACCAGGGGTGTCAGAGGGGCAGCGACAAGTATTAGTTTAACATGTTTATCTCGAGCTTGTACTATTTTAAGATGCAAAACCTCCCAGAGGCTCCAAACTGATCGAAGCTAAAAAGTACTTACTCTGCTATTTGAGTTTATTTCTTCGTAAAAGGCAGACTTTGTGCTTTATTTAAAAATACACAGTATCTCTAAGTTGGCAAGATCTTCATAGCTATGTGGCAAGGATTAATATATCTGAGTTCCTAGCTGGATTTTATACCTCCCAAGTATCTTTCCTGTCATTGCACAGGACCAGGACCACACGTGGCCACATCACATCTGGCTCTGTGATGGACTGGAGCCATCTAATGAGGTTGGTCTCAGCATGGGGTCCCCCCATTTGAGTTCTTGCGGAGGAAAGTGGACAACAAGAATCAGTTGGGTGCAGGATCCCATAGACCTGCGCAAGGACCAGTGTCACCCAAGCCTGATGCTGCTGCTGCTGAGTCACAGGCGGTTTCCTTCCTACCACAGACATCAAAGGAAAATACAGCTTCTTAATTTGCAGAAAGAAGATGACACTGAGATGTTCGTGTCCTCTGCAGAGGCAATAGGCTACCCTAAATTATAAAGCTCAGGGAAGAACTGTTTTAGTTTGTTTTTATGAGAAAATAGAGTTTGAGGTTATGGGAATTCCATAAAGGACAATGTCTCACAGTAGTAAAAGGTTATAAAACCGAATTACAGTTCAAACCAGTAAGTGTTACATTATGCACGGAGACATGTAGACTGTAAGGCTTAACAATACACCAAAGCCGCCAATACTAGAGCAAGGCAAAGGGCCTCCTTTTAAAATTCAGTTTAATAGTGCCTGACACAGAATGAGTAATAATGTTAAGCAACAGAGAATGGACCATAAAACAGTGCTATATGCAATAGCTATTATCCTATGTGCTAATCTTCGTATCACATTATTTCCTCAAATAATCATAATATTGTGCCAACAGCCCCTTCATTCCAGCTCATTATTTCTTGAGCTTGCTTCCTTCACAAGGAATAAGACTCACACTAACAATGCCCTCAGGGTCCATGAGCAAAGCTGCGCGCTCGGGGTACCCAGAACAGAGGAAGTCTTTTTCTTGGTCCTTTTCTTCAGTTGTCTATGTGTTTTCCTTCATGCAATTACAAGGTAGCAGGAAAGATTTTCATGGAACAGAATAAAGAAATCCTTTACCATCACAAGTCTTCTGACTACTCTTCTGGTTTGTGCCTTGTCACATGTTTATTCTCCTTGTTCTCACTTCTCACCAGTTGGGTTCTAATGTTTGCGCCTCTCTTGGTGCAGTCTCTGCTCTAACATTGTTTCCTGCTGAGAACTATCAGCTTTGACTTTCTGCAAACAAAAACCCCTCTTGTCATTATTTTGTCACACTTTCGGCTTCTACTAAATAACTAATTCACAACAATAAACCTCCTGGTTGCCATTAGAGGCAGGCTGCCAAGCAGTTCAGATGCAATCTTGTGTTATGTTGTTTTTATAAAGGTTTCCCAAAACCCAGTGTGAATAGAATTGGGTTTTGTGACTTAAAGTAAAATATTTGCTTAATTTTGCATTCAAAATGTTACTATCCAGAGCTGGAAATGTGAATGTAATGATTTGAGGCTCTTATGCCAGCACAAACAAACTTCTCTTGCAGCTCATACACAAACCCAAATGTCTGCGTGGAACAAGTTAAAATAAGTAAACTCACCGTATTCTTTCTTTGCATCACTCCCCCCTCTATCCATGTCTGTCCCCTACTGTCTGACCTTACATTTCAATTCCTGGCAGCAGGTCTGGGGTTTTGGGGTGATTTGTACAGCACCTAACACAATGGGAGGGGAAAGTAAACAACAGCGAAGTTGCCATTTGAGATCACAAGGGGCATGTGCGTCTTCCCCGTGGCCCGTGTCGGGGCAAATGCATCATTTCTGGCACACAGCAAACAAAGCCCTGGATGCTGATCAGACGTGAGGACCAGGCATAATGCTGATAAGGCAGAGGGACAAGGGGGGCCCAGGGTAGGATCTGAGCATCCCTGACAGGGCTGAAGGAAATGAAATAGTTTTGAGCAATGTCAGCAGCAGAGTGCAAACAGCATTATGGAACCCTTCATTTCAGTGGCCTCAGAGGGTACAAAACCATCCCTCACATTTTCCTACACTCTTGTTTATGACTTCCATCGTGACACTGTCCCACCAACCAAGAAAGAATGGCTTTAGCAAGATTTTTCTTCCACTTGTGTATTAACCAATTCATTAACTCATAGATGCTTGTTCCATCCATCTAATGGCACAACTCTACGGGTCTTCGCAAGTTTTCATGCAATAAATGTGGCAGCCATTAACTTTCCCTCCTGTTGGGCACTTGAGAAGATAAAAATCCCCTCTTTCTGCTGTAAATTTCTGCTATAAATCCACAGATGCAATTGCACACAATCCAATTTCAGGCTCCTGGGCCCACATTCATCCTTGTCCAACTATTCCTCTTGACTGAGCTGATTAGATTATAGACAAGGGCAGGCTCTCTAAATGCAAGGTCATGTAGCTTAAATTAAATCTAAAGGAGCTACAGTAATATATGTAATAGAACTTAGACATCTTTACTATTAAAGAGGTGGGGAAAAGGTGCTCAGCTGGCTCCACTCTGTCATCATTTGGTCTTGAGAAGAGTAAGGTGGCTTGGTCTTCCTTTGGAAATCCTTAGGGACCTGGTCCTCAGAAATGTTCATAATCTGATTGCTCCCAAAAGGCACGTTTCTGGAACCATTTCATGTTCCTGCAGGTACTGTATAACCTATGGGTGACATGCTGTCCCCACCACTGCCTTCAAACAGCCAAATGGGAGGAAATGGGACAGATGCCAGAGTGAGCAGTAATGCTGCCTCCCATAAGTCACGCCACAACTTACTGTACACCATGTCTGGGCTGCAGAGTATGGGTTTGAAACCTGTGATATTTTAAAAGGCTTGTTGGCTTGGTGTACCACACAGTTATTTTATCCTACAAACAAAGCAGCTTGCGATTTTCTGGCTATTGTCTGTCTTTTTTTCCCTTCCTTTTAGAACAAATGGATGATGGAGTTACACAATATGTGACACACGCTGCTTATTTACCAGCATCATAAAAGGCCCCTATTTCCCAACACACAGAGTGAACTGAACAAGCTTCTGTGCTCAGAGTTCCCAGCCTTGGTCTGGCCAGCCATCAGCCTAAAAGTGCTTCCTTATGAGTGCTTCTCCAGCTCATCCTCATTGCCTTGTTTGGCCTCCTTACTTTGTTTGCCCTCCCTACTAGTGTTTCTGCTCCTCTCACCCCCCCCACATCCAGCTTTATCTAGCAAAGCATTTTTGTTTGGACTCCATCAATATTGTCCCTGTTAACGAGCACTAGAAATGAAAATCTGAGATTTCATTCATGGGAATTAAAATGAGAATAAAGTGATTTGGCAGAACTAGAACAGGGCTTCAGCTGAAAGGTTGACCCGCCAAAGCACTGAGAATAGGGCAAGACCGATATGGAAAGGGTAGCTAAGCTGCATCTTGCTAATCTGATCTAGCCAAAGAGCCAGGAGAAGCAGCTCATCAAGCAGAACAAATGCTGAATGCTCACGCATTTCTGAAAGGTACTGTCATCAGCTTACAGCTCAAAACCAGAACCGTTCTGGGTATTTAACCAGAAGCAACTGAAATTCTAGAGCTGGATGTGAAATTCTGCTTTCAGGTAAGAACTGAGGCAGAACTAGATCTGGCCTGCTGCACAAGGGTAGAATAAGAGCTATAACTGCTTCATTGATAAAATAAACTGCATTAGCACAAGACCCCCAGCAGCCTCACCAGGCAGACTGGCTCAGCCCCCACTGCTGTGCTGCACATAGCCTGTTTCGGACACCTATTGCCACTATTTAACTGCACAGGGCAACTCCACTCATAGCTAGGGGGTGATCCAGCAGATGAATGAAAGCAACTGGACAGTTAAGTCCTGGGAATAAGCCTGGGCCTTGTCTTTCTGAATCCAGCTCTTCCTCCAAGAGCCCAAGCTGCATGGCCTCCAACAATGTGGGAAAGGTGAGCAGCAGCAGAGGGGCTGACATCAAAAAACAAGGGTCCTCTCCCAAGTATTTGAGCTTAGGCAGAAAATGTTTAAGCAAGTGTTACCAGATGGGAGATGGGTTGCTACAGCAGGGTCTTATGGAGTTAGGAGGCATTGGTGTCCTTTGGTGGTACCCCCGGGAAGCTGGCACTTCACCAGCCCATGCAAGTCTAGCGAGTACCAACGTACTGATGCTGGAGTAATGCTTTCCAAAGCAGAAAGGGGAAGGGCAAACACAGAATATGAAGGAAGGAAGAAAACATCAAACACAAGGAAAGAGCAAATGAAAAAGGAGAAAAATGGAGGGAGATTGGAGAGCCGACCCACACAGAAACAAGGGAAACAGGATAGGAAACTAACAAGAGACAGGGAAAATCTCCCTTACAAGTGCCTTTGCTTCCCTTTCACCTGCACGTGTCTTTTGACCCCTTGTGTGTCAAGCTGAAGATTAGAAAGTCACAAACCTTGCAGAGGAACATGCCTGAGTTTTCCTTCAAACTCCAGCCAGTTGCACCAACAAAAATCCTGACAACAAAAAGCCACAATTTCATTTGGTCCAGGTGTAAAGGTCAGCCCAAATAAGGCCAAGGACACAGCACAACACAAGCTGCCAGAAGGAGCAACAGATTCATCCCTAGTGGTTCATGTCCAAGGTGGCTATTTTTGTTACTATTTATAGCCTTTATGGGATAAGATGCAGATTCTGTCTTGGGAACAGCTGCTGGCTGCTGCTGCCATGTCTCCACTACCACATCTTGCCAGCTTCAACACATCAAGATCAACTCCCACCACACAGATGCAACTTAAACCAGCATGAAAGTCCTTCCTGCAGACAACCTCTATATGCCTCTGCAGATAGGTGCTGAATGGTCCCATTCAGTTTCCAGGAATGCTAAATGTTCATCCAAAACATGCCATTTATCATGCACCAAACCCATCCATGTGACCCCTGGGAGCAGTCGTTTGCAGGAGTTTGATGGCTGGCATCCATGTGAATGCAGTACCACAGATGCCTCTGCTTAGGGCACCTTGGCTAATCTTTATATAACACTCTGATGATGGTTCTCACCATGAAATTGACCTTTATGGGAGTTGCATGGAAGAGAGGGGTGAGCGCAAGGACCAGGTCCTGGAGACCTCATGGGGAAGCTCAGCTGAGTACCAGTGCAGCCTCAGGAGAGGACATCAGCACCAAGGGAGAGTTTGTGACCCCCAAGAGGGGCACAGACACCAGCCCCCCAAAGCAGGTGCTGCTGGGGCCAGGGTTGGTTGAGCTTCCCAGCTGCAGGGCTTTGGTGCCCACAGGGACTGTGACTCAGATTGATGGTTTGGGTGTGAAGAGCAGAGATTGTATTCTATAGCAAACAAAACCCCCTAGATTTAAAGAGAGGAAATAAAGATGTAAATGCCCTGTGACAGAAGCCCAGAACAAAACCTCTGTGTCTGTGTTTGTGTTAGTGCCACCACCTAAACCAAGGAAAACAAAAGGGACCTAATGGAGGGATGCACAAAATGTAGGTGTGCTTCCTCTCCCCTGCACACTGGGGTGCCAAGCACCGAAGGACTGAGCTCCCCATGTTCTCCGCACACTGTGCAGGCTGTGTGTGCCCGTTTGGGTCTGGGCCATCTCCAGCTGCAATCCCATGGACCCAGCACCCGCTGGGCACAGGCATTGAGCATACACAGTGACTATGGTTTGATGAAATGCAGCTCATCCCTTTCTGGCCCTTCCCTACTTGGATTGTCCTGATGGAAACAGCATGAGAAACATTCCTGTTTGTAGCCCGAAATCCCTTGATCATCTGCAAAACAAATAGTTAGCTCTCTTGTGCCAAACCTTCCCCCTTTTGTCACAGCTCCTGCTTTTTCTGCCATCCCCCAGCACCCACTGATCTTGGTTCAGGTTAAGGCTGGTGGGAAATGACAAATCCTTTCCACATAAATCTTAACACTGGCTTGAGTTCGTTGAGAAACAGTGGTGATTTATGGCGGATTAGCAGATCAGAGTTGAGGAATGTAAAGAGGTTTAGGCTAACTAAGTGGAATGCTTAGAGCTGGGTCACGGAGAATTTGATGCAGGCTCAGGACTCTTAAATGGTGTGCAGTAAAAAGTAGAAGAGGGAAGCGTGCATTTCAAATGCTCCTTGAAGCGGGAAGTTGTTTTCCTGTGTTACAATCTGGAGAAAAAGCTTAGGCAGCCTTCTGTGTGATGCTGGCTCCTGGTTCCTGAAGGCTATCTTAAACAGAACACTAAAGGTGCATTTATTTCTAGTGTGGTTTTATTGTTTGTAATTATACAGTCCCAGCAGACGGAGGGACAGTATGACAGAAAACGGACTAAAGTCAGAGGGCAGCGAGTCCCTATGAAATGTTAAAGGCAATGCAGTCAAGAAAGGGCTAACGGGTCTTTTTTTTATGGGAGAAGAAACAGAGTCAAATATAGAATAAGTAGGAAAAGTGTCTTTTTTTCAGTCACAATGGGGAAAGTGAGGAACAACCACCTTGTGCCTTGCTTTGATTTTGGTTTTTTCCTCATTCGCTTTGTGGTTCCTGTGACTGTTACAGTGCACTGCCTTGTAAGTAAGCACACGACACTTCCTGAAGCTTAGGGCTTAATATCAAATCCCCAGGCTCATAAACCAGAGGCTCCTCGCTGGGCTTGTCAACAGCTGCCTTCTGCTTTTGGCTTCACCCAAAACTTCCAGGCACATCACTAGCCCCGCACATCGCGCCCTGCGCAGGAGCACAGCCCTGCCCTACCGCTCTCGAACAAGCACTGAGTATCAGCCAGGCAATCAAATGCCGTAGGCCAGGTGAATAATTACAAATAGGCCAGCTCGAGCAAAATTATTTGGAATGACGCAAGTTGGTGCAAAATAATGTTCATGTCAGAAGCCCTGACAGGGCCAGTGGTCTCACTGCAATTACTCATGTGAATTGCATTACGCAGGACTAGACCCTATTTATTGCATAACATTTATATATTTCACTGCCCTGTATTAGAATAATCTATTTATCCAAGTAGTAATGAATATTTCTTATATGTTTTGCAATAAAACTTCAGAGCGCTGCCAGTTCTCGTCCTGAATTACCCTATTTTCTTCGTAAGGCCAAAATTTCCTTTAATTTCACCAACTGCAAGACAAGAAGAAGAGCAATTAAACTTACCCATATAAACTTTTTAATGTGGTTTTAGAGGATTCTTTAATGTTTGTATGTCACAGATAAGCCATGCATCCACCCATCCACTTAATTACAAGCCTAGTACCTCCAGTCACTCTGTTTTTTAATTTAGTTTGCTGCCCAGTTAGAATCTGGAGAAGCTTTGCCATAACACGCCTACCACCTGCACCTTCTGCCATCTTAACTCTGAACTTCCAAACTGAGCAGTTCTTTACCACTGTGAGACACTGTGTGTGGGTTTATTTTACAGCATTTCATCCTTGCTTCTCACATAGAGGGCAAGAAACCACATTTCTGTTTCCTGAACTCTGAGCAGAGATAGATGCACAGGGGCTAAATGATTACTTGCCACCTCCATTAGAAGTAATACTTCCAAAAGTGACCAGCGACTCTCACTTGGCTTGCTTCCATGTGCACAACCCAAGACCCTTTCAGAAAACCTGTTTTTCAAGGCTGGGGTGTGACCAAGGAGCTCTGGACATCTCAACCTGGGCACCTTGCTCCTGATTCACGATTGTCTGAAAACAGGGAGCAAACACAAGACAGGCATGAAAGAGCTAGGCAAGGAAACCCATCTTCCTGGAAGAAGCCCACCATGCCTACCAGGCACGGCAGCGCTCCTCTTGCCAGCCCCTCTGATTATTAGTTGCAAATAGTTCAGACAAACACCACTGGCCAGGGATATTTCAAGCCATCCTTTAGTGACAGAGCAACGTGTATTTGCATAATAATCTTCAAATCACTCATGGACTTTGACTGAACAAGGTTTCATAAGTGGATGTTAGCAAAAGCTCGAGCTTGGTGTAATGGAGTGAGACATTCATCACTGAGATGTGAAGGTTAGTTGCTGCAGTGCAGCCATTTGTGTCAACTGAAAGAGAACAACCGTCAGGAGGATATTAGAACAGAAACATGCCTAATTAACACGTGGCGCCTGTGTTCACCTATTGGGTCACTGCAGGAACCATCAGGGATCGCTTATCTGACCCCATGAATGGCAAACAACACCTCGTTAAAATGCATTCCACTTCACCAAAACGAATATGAATATTTGCTTAAGCCATTGAAGAGTGATGGGGCTGGAACATGGTGTCTTAAAGAAGCTGATGGACTCCCAGCAGTGACACCTCATACAGAAAACTGCGTTTCAAGCAGCACCAGGGGAATTTCTGCCATTCAACACCAATGTCAGCAGAGTCACAGCAAAGATGAGAAATTGGTCTCTGTCTATTTGACTGCCATGAGGCAGTTGTTAAGGGTTTTGTTCCCCTCTGCATCAGCAGCTCCCAGGGCATGAATGTAAAACTGACTTAATGAAAAGCAAAACCCATATGGGAAAATTCATACAGCTTCAGCCCTTGAGTCTGCACTGCCAGTGACACCTGTATAAACCTCGAAGCGGGCGTCACCAAAGCTTGTACTTGGCCTGTTGGGGCAGGGAGCAGTGCAGAAAGGATTAAGCACAGGACTGGATCCAGCAGGCAGTAACATAAACCTCAGCTTGGCCGTAGAGTGGTTGGGGTGAGAAGTGCTGCAAGTGGTATGACATGTCTTTATAACAAACCACAGCTGGTGTCACTGCTGGAACATGCAGAAGGGGTGGGAGAGGGGTCACTCATAACCTCATGGGCTCCAGCCAGAAACCACCTCACTCCTGGGGTCTGGGGCGGGAGAGGAGAAAGTCCTTCATAAGGTTTGGGCATGGTCCTGAGGGCACTGCAGCCCAGACTGAGCAAAGAGGTGCTTTGCATTAGGAAAGACACAAGGTAATAACACAAGAGCACAGGGAGAGCAGTCCTGACCCCGGCCCTGCTGCTGACTCTGTCACCTCATGGGGTGTTTCCACCAAAAAGCTCCTTTGGACGAGTGGCACCAGGGTCCAAAGCTGTGTGCCTGGCACTGGGTTAGCTTCCATTTGCCAGAAACACACTCACATTCAGGCTTTCGCTACCATTTCGTGTTGTATTTTGGTATTTCTCTCTTCTCATCCAGGCTGTGAAAGGGGCAGAGTTAATAATTAATTAATAATAATAGAGTTTGAGGCACACCTAAGCCCAACACCTATGGAAGGCTTATGCGAGGTCCCATAGGAAATACGTGGTGAGACACAGATGGGGACTTAGAGCAATACTGGGCAAGCCCTAGGTCAGGTTTGTAACGATCAGCCAAATGTTGACTGTAATGTTCTAATGACCAGCTCCATACCCTGACTCTCTGCTAACAGATATAACTGCCTAATTAATCAATAGCTGTAAAGACCCTTGGATGGAAGTTTCTCTTAATGTAGATAGTCCCAGATTGATCCCACGCTTGCTCGTCAGGGCAAGGACTATTGTAAGACGAGCGTGTTTGCACTGCACTTAATGACTAGAGCCTCGGCTCCGACTTGGGATCAGGGTCCTACTGCAATGTAAATACAGAAGAGTAATGATTACCAGGAGAGGGGTTCTTGAAAGGCTCCATCCCTCACAGCAGAGATTTCTGACAGTGACTCAATGTTCTGTCTTTCATAACCATAATGACTCACAGCCCCAGGATGGAGAATGAGTGCAAGACAGTGAGTGCTATTGTTCCAGAGCCCATCAAAATAAGCAAGGTCATTTTCATCATTTAAAAGAAAAAGACAACCCATTGGATTAATCTGGGGGGAGGGGGAGAGGGAAGGGGGGAAATGCAGAGGGAAAAAGTCAAAAAAAGAGGGATGAAAAAATCTTCAAAGATTAAAGTTCACAAGGAGATTCAAACTTGAATTTTATAACCACAAGCAAGACAGAGCAGGAGCTTGACTTTGATACCATTTGCTCAGCTATAAATCAAGATTAACCCCATGTGGATTTATAAGGGGTAAATCTGGCATAACACAAGAGAAGGATCGGGCTTTGAGTGCTAAGTGCATCTGTGTGCCTTCTGCATTGCCTGACACTATGAGGATCAGAGAGACTGTTGCTCACCACTCTGTGGCCTTACAACTTAGAAACACATCTTAGGATAAGTAAATTGTCTCTGAACATGTAGGAAGGATGGCTTAAACACAGGAGGTAACTAGCATCAGCTGTAGCACTCCCTGGAGTATGTCCCAAGTGATCTGCAGCTCCTCAAATCAGATGTCAAGGTTAGCGTTTGAGATGGCTGACACGATGCAGCTAGGAATTTGTACTTAAAAATAATGCAATGTTTTTAAATGTAATGACATGCCAGCTGTAGATGAGAAGCTGGGGTCTTTCACTGTCATCAGTGGATGTAAAGCCACAGCCTTCCACTTTAACCCAGCTGAGGAACACAGACACTGGCCTCCACCAGAGCACAACCAGCTCAAGGGCTCAACTGTTATAAGGCCAACAAACTAGAGCCCTTTGCTTGATTTCTGAAGAAGGGGGGCTGTGATTTTTATTGTCTTCCTAAAAGGGAAACCTGCTTGACTGAGTGGTTTAAGTGATATCCCAGAAGTGCTGAGTATCTGCAAGGAAGTCACTGGGTACTTGGTACACTCGAAAATCAGACCAGTCAAATGATGCCATCAGGGAGAAAAGCCTCTTTTAGTGGGACCATTTCTGGAGTTCTTGTCTGTTGGTGAGATTCCTAACGGTCAGCAGTAGCTCCCACAAATGGATGGTAAACTCTGATGAGTCCCATCCTTCTCTTTTGCAGTGTCCCTGCACACCATTTGGTTTCTGTCTTTCACATGGTAAGTTACACCACAAGGGGTAAGTGATCCATCTCAGGTGATTGACAACAGGACAACATTTCTGTCCTTCCTAAGGGGACACACGATACTCTCTCCCCATCAGAGAAGCATTTTATCCAGTAGCATCACCAGATCAGTTTCCTAGATCACAGGAAAGCTGTTCCTTCATGTTGGTGTCATGTGGCCTGACCCTACTAGCCTTGCTCAAGCAAAATGCCACTGGTGGATACTCCACAATGTTGGGGCTCATCAGAGTGAAGAGAATGCTTTGGAGCGAGGTGACAAGTGCCAAGGGGTGAATGCTGGCTATAGCTTTCCAGTCTGGCAAGGAGAGAAAGCACGGCCCAGCATGCCCCAGAGGAGTCTGTGATTCAGTGAGAGACAGCTCCTACCCAGACCCCAGCCACTGGAGAGGTTCAACCTCCCGACTGTAAAATGTAGCTGGAGGGTCACTGATTAAGCACGATGCCTGTTAGTGTCCCCTAGTGCTGCACGTAGGACAACGAGCCCTATGTACCACCCTTGGGAAGAGGAAATAGCACCTACAAACTTTAAACAGGGAGAAGAATAAGGGGCAAGTTCGACATTAGATTCCTGGTGGTAGGCACTACCTGGGCAAATATTTGTAAAAGATAGCTCTGGCTTTTTGAACCAGGAAGGGAAGTGAAGGGGCAGGGACCTGCCCAAGGTCAACCAGACAATCTGAGGCAGACCCAGAAACCTTTGGGTCCCAACCCAGCCCCCATGCTCTAAACAGTTCCGTGTCTCACCAAGAGCCAACAGCTTCACGCCTTGCCTTGCCTGCGTTATGTTTTCTTTCTTCTCTGTGCTTGGGCCTTGCTTTGAAATCCTGGATGTTCTCCCAATTTCCTGAATCATGTTTCTAATTTCCTTTCATTGTAGTGAGCAGAACTTTTGCAGGCAGTTGCTTGGGTCACTGAGTCCAAAGCATCTGAGACCTAGGAGTAACGTCAACCTTCAAAACATTTAATGAGCAAGTCTTCCCTCTCGCCAATCAAAAATGCCATAAAGCTGATATGGTCTTTTGCTACGGACAGCCTGAAGTCCTTGATTACCACCGAGGACTGGCATACAGATAAGCATTTCATGAAGGCCAGAAGCTGCTTCTGCACAAATAAGGGATTTCTGAGACATAGTGCTATCCCTGGAGTATTAGGACTGAGGCATATTAATACCCGGTGTGTTGTTGCTTAAGTTTCCCGTACATCAGAGGAGTGAATGAAGCTAACTAATGTCTGGATGAAGGAGAAAGGAAGCCACACTTTTCCCATGGATAAGTTCTGGTTACAGGTCCAATATGACTTGACACAGTGTTCACTGAAAACTGCGGGATTTTCCATGGACTTCTCTGGGCTTTGGATGGGCAAATACTTTGGAATGACCGAAATGGCACTGGCCTGATATAGACATTTCAAAAGCCCACTGGGGAGGTTTTACTTGTTTTTTACAGTGTTTCCTTAGTGGGAACCAGGTGCTCCAGTAACAATACAGAAACCTCATAAAATCCCACATCAAGCCTTGCTTATCTGAATATGAAAACCAGCTTCTACTCTGCAATACTTTCTGATCTACAATTACCTGAAGCCTGCAGATGATTTGCAAAGAGGGACTCGGCTCTGCACACCAGCCACCCACTCTCACCTGCCCACTCCCTGGTACGCAGGAGCAACCATCAGCAGAGGGAGAGGAGAAGGAGAGCTCCGTTCTGCAGAGAGGAGCTCCCAGAAGCTGCTCTTTTACTGTAAAATAATTGCTGCCAAGCGCAATCCTCCTTGTCCCAGATTTCCCTTAGACTTCTCTTTTCTTCTGCCTGAAACGTAGAATATCAGCCATGCTGAGGCAGCTGATAATTGCACTCACATTGCTTATACATAGCCTCACATCATCCTTGGGCTCTACTATATCCCTGGTGTGTTCACTATGTCTCCTGCTTAACCCGGGAGACTCTTTGAGGTGCAGAGCATCTCTAGCTGCTTGCTGGGCTCCTTCCATGCCCACCAGCAAGGGAGGGCTGAGATAAGGTCTCTGCATGACATGTTTCTGTGCTCCAAAGCCCAGACAAGCACCAAATTACATCTCCTGAACCTGTGCTGGTGCTACCTGGCGCTGCCGGGTGGTTTCACACACACTGTGCAGGCCCCCAGCAGGCTCTGCTACTGCAAACACAGCAGTGGTGATGAACAGCAGTGACAGTGTGGTGTAGTCAATGCGCTGGAGGGAAGGGATGCATCCAGAGGGACACGCTTGAGATGTGGGCTAGCGCCAACCTCATGAAGTTCAACCAAGCCAAATGCAAGGTCCTGCACCCGGGTTGGAGCAATCCCAAGCACAAACACAGACTGGGTGGAGACCGGATTGAGAGCAGACCGAAGGAGAAGGACTTGGGGGTTGTTGGTTGATGAGAAGCTCCCCATGAGCCGGCAGTGTGCGCTCGCAGCCCAGAACGACAACCGCATGCTGGGCTGCATCAAAAGCAGCGTGACCAGCAGGTCAAGGGAGGTGGAAGATGTCCTGTCCCTGGAGACACTCAAGGCCAGGCTGGATGTTGTTCTGGGCAACTTGATCTAGTTGAAGATGTCCCTGCTCATTGCAGGGGTGTTGGACTAGATAACTTTGAAGGTCCCTTCCAACCGAAACTATTCTGTGATTCATTGCTGACAAGGTATCCGGGTGATGTGGTACAGACAGAATAGTAAATAATGAGATCATTATACACAGCAATTACGATCCATTCAAACAAAATATGCTTTAATAAAACCTGATTTGTGTCTACTGGTACACGGAGCAAAGCTCAGATGATTTAGGGCCAGAAATGAGGAGCATCTCTCCAAAGCACATAGTGGGAGGGATTAAATGACCTTTGGATATTTAAACAAGAGAATGATGGTGACGACAAGGAAGGTGATTTTACCTCTTCATATGGATTGGGAAGTACCATAAAACTGTATTCAAGTTAAATGTCAGCACTTTTAAAGGACTTTGAAAAAATTGTAGGGGTGGCAAAAACTTAATGTGAGGGGAAAGAGAAATTCTTGCAATGGGAGTTATGTGAGTCTCATGCTGTTCAGTTTATCTAGAGAATGATGGTGACGACAAGGAAGGTGATTTTACCTCTTCATATGGATTGGGAAGTACCATAAAACTGTATTCAAGTTAAATGTCAGCACTTTTAAAGGACTTTGAAAAAATTGTAGGGGTGGCAAAAACTTAATGTGAGGGGAAAGAGAAATTCTTGCAATGGGAGTTATGTGAGTCTCATGCTGTTCAGTTTATCTAGAAGAAAATTTGAAAAAATTGTAGGGGTGGCAAAAACTTAAACAATGTGAGGGTAAAGAGAAATTCTTGCAACGGGAGTTATGTGAGTCTCGTGCTGTTCAGTTTATCTGGAAGAAAATTGAGAGGCAGCTTTAACTGGAGTGGATAAGGATGCTCACCAAGAGAAATGGGGGATCTCAGCGGGGTATGGTTTAAAAGACGTGAAAACCTGGAAACCTTCTGCCTACATGAATGAGAAGGGAATCAAAATGCACAAGGTGTGATTTATCCAGATGTAAGTAACTGGGCTCAAAACGGAGGTAGTGAGGTGACTGCTCGGTGGCCTGGGACACGCGACAGACCAGACTGTTTGAAAAACTGCTAGACAAGATTTAAGCCCAATTCACTGACCTTCACCTCCAAAGCCGATGCCAGGGATTGCTCCATGCAGTGACACACACTGCTGTGGTCTGTGGCAGGTGAGAGGGAGCAGAACAGGGTCCAGATGGGGCCTGCAGAAGAGCAGCCCCACATCTGAGACCCACAGCATCAGTCCTCCCAGTCTTGCAAATGCAAACAGCAAACCCTAAGAAACAATTTGCAATCAATATTTGGGGTTTTATCCCTGCAAAACAGTTATATATCAAGTAGCTGAGGTTGCTTACCTGGCAAGGGACTGCACTTCTCATGCTATGGTGGAAAGCAGTCCTTGGCAGTGAGGGCAGAGGAGGGGTTTTCTTCTGCCAGCAATGGGCAGCACAGGACCCTGGTTTCTCCAGTCCACCCTGTACTGACCTTTTGGATAATTTCCAGCACACTCCCACAATTTCTGAACCTCTGAAGCAATTGTTGGGCAGAAATAAACACACGAGTGTGGATGGAGCTGTCAGCTGTGTGGTACAAACAGGAACCTAGGGACTCTTCACTGGAGGAAAACTAGATACCTAAGCTGATCCTGACCCTGCATGTCAGATGGGAGTTATAACCCAAGGGCAGAAGCAGCACCAACAATAGCTTGGGGAGGTTTTCTGCCAATTAAGGAAAGATTCTGTTGTGTGCTCCTGTGTATAACTTCATACAATCAACCTGGGGGATGTCCGAGCTCTTGAACAAGAATTGCTTCCTGTGTTTGCTGTGCAGTAGAATATCTGAAACAGCTAAATTGAGGCTGATTCTTCCTGACAGTGCAATCAAGCAAGGAAACCCCTGTTTGCCTGAAGCTGATGACAACTGGCAGTGTATGTTTTGCTATGGTATTTTGGGAGGACAACTGCTAAAGAAGGATCTAAAGGTTGATAGGGCTCACAGCACAAGTTCAGAGCAGCACAAATAACATCTTTTCCACTTCCCCAAGCTGTCGGTGATGACAGCAACTGCCTTCTCCCTCACACACAGCAATTCTGGGGCTCCAGGTCCAAACTGCCACCACCAAGTTAGTAACCAGGTCCTCTTGCTCCAGCTGAGGATGTCTTTTCCCCCACCTTGCTCCATCTGAGGGGCTCAGGAACTGGGCAGAGATCAGCACTGACCCTCCACCTTGCTTGGTTGGATTTCATCTTTGTGAGTGGGATGTTTGAGAAGACATCGAGGTCACTGGCCAGCTCTCACTGGTAACAGCAGGCCATCAAGTCTGAACTTGTACAGAGATGAGACAGGTACTTGAAGGACAAGTTAGTCCTGCTTCCCACAAGAACACAACGGTTTCCATCAGAGATCATCACACACGCACGCCTGTTATGTCAAGAAGTGGTAATATTCACCAGAATTAATACAACCAGCTTGGATAAGAAGGTTACATGGCCACCCTGCACCCTACCAAACTCCCTTTTGCTGGCATTAAATGACCATATTTACCTTGGAATAGGGTTCCCTTCTCCTCTACTGTTTGGCTTCAATTCCTTGTGTCCACTTCAGAGTATGATCACTGCTGCACCTCCTCCTTCCTCATGAACCTCGACCCAGCTGGTATTCTGGGAGCAGCACAGATTTTGCTGTTGTAACTCACAGGAGGGTCACAGTCAGTATTAACCACAGGCAATATTGCAGACTAGGATTCATACGCGTTATCCTTTCGTGAGCATCTTCAGATGGGAATGGCCTTCTTGCTCTCTAAGCCCTGGAAGGGAACATATGCCTGAACGAACACAAAATAAGTTCAATTTTTTTCCTTCAACCTAGTGGGATTTTTATCCAGATCTAGCTGAGATCATCTGCACTGGGACCTTGTCTAAACTAGATGATGATGATACTGGTGGTTTCTACTTGGTTTGTTCCTCAAGATCCTGTCACAACTTCCAGGGGCACGAAGCAGGGACAGATTTAGTGGGTTGTCTTAGGAGATTGCAGGTTTCTTAACAGATCACATCCGTGACATGATCCTATTTGCATCTTCCCTGCCTGCCTCCAGTTCCTCGACACAACCTGTTAGACCTAAAAAGCAAGATGGGAGCTGCAGTGAGCTACCAGAAAAACAGAAGATGGAAGACCATGGGGTGGTCTTTCACCTTTCCCCAGCAAAGTCCCGCTCCACAAACCCTTGCTTGCCAAGTGACTCAGTGTGGGGAGTTCTGTCACCCCATGCGTATGGAAACTCACCTCTTCCCTTCTCGCCAGGCTGTCTTCAGCACTTCACTGATGCCTAGATCTTGGTGAAACAAGACCCTTGCACCCTTCGCCCTGTATCCTCAGCAAGCTAAGCCCAGTGATAGAATGGGCTATAGGTAGGTGCTGGAGAAAGGCAAGTCTGGCATGGTGACTGCTGAAATGAAAGTGCTTGTCTCTCTCATTCCACATTCACCACTAAGAACCAGTATCCACCAAAGCAGAACTGGTAAAATGAATGTCCTTCCCAGTGCTGTCCTTGGCGCGGCTGCCTCTGTACTACCCACTGCTCATGGCAAACAGACATGTGCCACTCTGGCACTGTTGTGCGAGGAAAGGAGCAAGAGCCCTCTTGTGCAGTGCCTTCTTTGTCAGAGGGGTTTGGGGCTTTGGAGGAGCACAAGGTGCAGGACAGCACATCAGCACGAGGCAGCAAGTCAGTCAGTGTAATCCATACAGCTGAAAGGCTCCTGCCCTCGACCCAGGGGTGTGAGCTCGGCCCTTCATCTTGGTTTGTGCTGATGGTCACCGCAGGCAGTTGCACCATAGAGCATGGACTGGGCAGTCTAAAGCAGATGGACAGGGTGGTAACCACTCCTCAGGTGCCAGCATGTCTCCACCACATTAGCTCATTCACCTGCTAGGCTTGGGATATCCCTTTGTCAGATCAGGCAGCTGGTATAAACAAACTACTGCCTGAGAATGTTTAGAAATAAACTCTTCTCACAGTAGATTCTTCCTAACAGTGCTTCTTACACCTTCTGCTGAAGTAGTTTAAGTTGGTCCTTCACTGTTGTTCCCTCATCTGTGCCAAAATCCCCCAGTGGGAGAGTCTCGGTATTCATGCAGATGACAAGAGTGGCTATCCAAAATGGGTGATGCTCAAGACCTAGAGCCCTTTCTCACCATAGCGACTGCCTGGACTATGTTGGGCAAGCTGTCATGTCAGTGACTGCTACCTCTTGACTGCTGTAACTTCACCTCTGTCCTGAGGGATTAGCAGAGAGTGGAAGGGGAATGTGGGACCCAAGGGCACCATGATCACGTGAGCCTGTAGGATAAGGCACCCACCCCGGCACCCTCAGAAGATCAAAGGGGATCCTCCAAAGACCTCACATGTACTGTGCTTCCCCCCATGGCTGCTGACCAGTCGGTGTTCATCCCGCAGGGTGGAAGAACGCACCAACCCCAAACCATACTCCAAGCATTCTACCACTTACACAGCTTTAAAAGCAGTAGCAACAGCAAAGCATCAAGCACCAAGTCCTTTGTGATGATTTAGTTTAAGGAATAGCAGACGTGTAATAGGATCTCTAACTGCAGTCTGCAAAAACACTGGCACTGCACGCTCAGATCTTCAGTTTATGTTCTCTGGTTGCCACAATATAATACACGCCTTTCTTTCAGCAGTGCAGAGATAAGCCCTGTTTGTGGGGGTTGTTATTCCTATTTAGCTTTGCACTCTGGTGATGCAGCCAAGTGGGAATGTGTAGGGCTGCAGGCAGTCTTAATTTCTTGAGCCAAACCTGAACTCTATAAAACCAGACTTGGACCAGCAGTGTTTATACAGGACAGCATGTGGTCCTTCTGCTTTGTTATGTGAAGTAGGCATCAAGACTTCTCAGGTCTGTAGAGAAGAAATAGAAAATACTTTAAATGTATGCATCTTTACTTTCATTTCCTTTATTTTTTGGATTATTATGTGTAGCCACAAACATTTACATTTGTTACAGCCTGCTACTTCTAGCAGAGACCCCGGCCTTCAATGTGCTCCAAAAGTTTCTTGAAGTATTTTGGTTTTCTAATGGTTTTCTCTTCCTGAAGGTGAAATTTCAGCCCATACCTGCAAAAGCTTCACATGGTTTCAGAAGTGCACCTTACCTTCTGTCCATGTCTCATTCAGCCCCGCAGCTGTAGCACGAGGGCAAATACCTTGAGGTCAACACAGTTCATTACTTTTGGTGGAACTGGGATCAATATCTGTCCTTCACATGCACTTTCTACCCTCTGCTGAAGAACTCTTTATGGGCTGCCAGGGTCTCTTCGCTGGTGGGCTGGCTTTAAAACATTTCTTTTCTTGGTAGTAAACTGCCTTTTCCACTGTTTCCTCTGGTAATATCTAGATTTTTGTAGGCCACCTTCATAGGTGGTCTAATTTAGGCCAGATGCACACACTTGTTAATGTGTCCGTGATGATATATAAAAGCTCTATATTTAGAAAAGCCTAATAGGGTATTTCAATAGTAAAAATTAGGAAAAAAAAAAAGTGAAATAAAGTTCTGTTCTATAAGTACATGTGACACCAGTGAAAAATTAGCTCTGGAAAAGTTGCTTTTCAGTGACTGATGAAACCAGCATCAGATCTAGGTGCAACAAACTAGTGGAAAGTCACCCTGATAGTAAATAGCCTCAAACATATATGCCCGGTTCAATGCTGTAGAAGCTCAGAGAAGCCTTGAGATCCAGGCTCCAGGTTTGGTTGTTGTGTTCCCTGGGATAACACCTCAGGAAACCTAAGGAAACAGAGCCATGTTTTCTGTCCATCCCATTTGAAGCATTCCAGTTGTAATCTTAAAGCTTCTTTCCAGACAAGCCATCGATGCCCATAAAAAAATACTGCAGCTGCTGAATGTACTCATCACTCTTGCTGAGCCTGCATCCTTCTGAGACAATGGTCCAAATCTGGGCTCACCCTCAGTAAGGAGGAAGTTTGTGAATGCTGGCTCATCAGCTCAGCTTTGCATACCTGTTGAGCTCAGCTACCTAAAGAGACCAGTCCAAGCAACAGTAGGTATGAGACTGAAATGACTGCAGATTGCAGCAAGGCTTTGTTTGTTCTCAGCTGTATAATTGCAGAATATCTCTACAATTCCCTTGCACCAACCGAGACTGACTGCTATGGCTGCGATTAGATTCTCCAGCTTTCTTGTAGGCCTTTTTAGGTCCTGGAAGCTGTTCTAAGGTCTCCCTGAAGCCTTCTCTTCCCCAGGAATGCTGCACGGAAATCTCCTAGTCTGTACACTCTCATCAGATGTGATGGAGAACCACGGCATCAGAGTTTCAGAGATGCAGATGCAGAGCCATCCCACCTGGTATGCAACGTCTGTGAAAGTGAACTCATGGTGGCACAGGAGGAGAGGTTCATGAAATGTGTGAAATTCATTAAGCAGCAAGTGCTTCTCAAGCTGTAACCACCTAACCCCAAACACACATATGTAGGCAGTGAAGACTGACACCTTCTGATACCGGATGTTCCCCCAAGCTGTCTTAAAGTCATTGAAGATTTGAGTTGCCCTTTCTAACATGAAGGTTATGGTGAACATACTTAAAAGAAGCCAAAGAGAAGGGCAGAATATGAGGTCCTAGCCCACTTTAACATTTTAATGATTTTCCCTTAAAGAACATAGAGCCTGAACACCAAAATCTAGGTAAGAATATCCCCGGGTTTGCAAGACTTGAAATTCCTGAAAACTTTGCTAATTAATTCTTTCCTTCTAAAGCCAGGAAATAAATCAACAGCCTTAAACTCACCCTTTCTTATGCCCTACCCCACCTCAGATGGTACAGTGTAAACATACCTGGAATTAAACAAGTAACTGCCTTACAAGTAGATCTCTTTTACTTGCCACTGCTCTATCACTACTTGTGGGGAGCTAGTAACAAAACCAGAATAAAGCCATGAACTTAACCCAGGTTTCTCAGCTAAACAGAACAAAAGGATGAAAGCATCACCTGGCTGGCTGTGCAACAGGAACCCTCTGAGCTAACTTCCATGAGCTCTCAGCATATTCTTTCTCCTTAAAGTGGTCCTCAACTGCCGTAGATTGGCGCAGCGCTATCTTAATTAACCCCAGATGGAGATCTCAGTTTTTCCCCCTTTCTCCATTCCCTTCCCCACAAATTTTAACCAAGTCCAGACTCTGAAAGCCTCTGGCACCGTTCCTGTAAGCCCGCAGGATTCACAGTATTCAGAAGCTGAGGTAAACAGTCTGAAGATAGTGATATTCACTGCTGATCCAGCGAGGATTCACAATACAGCAGGAGCCTTATGACAAAACCATGTGAGCAGAAGCAGATGACTGTAACAGCACTGCATCACTGTACTGTTTTCTCACATTCAAGCCATGATTTGTAAAATACCCAGTTACCCAGATGGCTCACAGAACCAAAAATACTCAGAAGTACAATTTCAGGATTTTAAACTTAACTATGAATTTTCTACATTGCTTTTATCTCTTTCTGTTCCCTCCATATGACATTCAATTTCACTAATAATATACGTGCCTGATATTTTTCCCTTCCTACTTCCATGTCCTTTTAGTAATCTACTGTACATATGGTGAACGCTGTTTTATTTTGAAATCAATGCTCTTTGTCCAATTAAGCTTGATATCACTCCCTCAGCTTCAGTGATTTTGCTGTCTGTGAGCTGATATGGTGCAGAGAGGTACAGAATAATGTCGATATTTTGTACTCTTTCAGTCCTCAACCTCCATAATCCTACATATTATTCAAACTACACTACCAAAGTGCTGCTATGCCTAGTGGCCTCCTAAAGACTGAGCATACGCCTGAAGTACAACCTCTTTTGTGGTGGTCCTTTTTGCACTTTTTAGCATAGAGCTGCAAATTTAAGCAGGGCTGTGGACTAGCACTGGTTTAATAATGACAACACTTCATGCTCTTAGAATGCTCTCCACTTCCAAAGGGCTGCTGAAGCAATAATTAACTCGGCATGGTGTCAAAGCAAAGCAGGTGGGGCTGTATTTGCTGTGACTATCCAACAGAAGGGGAAGGCGCAGCAGTGAGGCTGGGTGAGCTGTGGCTGCACTCCCTGCTCCCACTCCTCCATGCAGGATCCAGTCCCGCTGCACCCCTGAGCTGAGCCATGCGTCAGCAGCTGTCCCCAGGGAGCAGGCAGGGCAAACACTCACAGCAAAGCCCTGCAATGATGAACCTTTCCATTGCCACCCAATGCCACTGGTGCTTGACATGGTGTTGGGCCACTTGTGTCTTCTATGTGTCCATCCTCCAGAAGGTAAGGAAGGAGACTGTCCTCATTGAAAAGGAAAAGAAAAGCCACTGGATAGAGAGAGAATTCCTTTTGTCAGGATACTGGTGTATAAGATATTATGACAAGATATAACTTCTAGTGATAAAATTACAGGTTGGGTGGATAAAGGCCATAGAGCTCATCTAAGAGATTCCCAGAAGGCATCAGAATTGCTTATACATGGCACTGTGTCTCACAGGCTCAAACAATAGGAAAAACAGAACAGCATGGGTGAACATGGGTTAAACACCAGAAATAACAAGGTTCAAATGTAAGGGTAACCGGGAAAACATCCCCAGACGGGATCCCACAAGACCTTTTCTTGTCCTTCTGTTATTTAACATTTTTGACTATAACATGGAAAGAAAAGTTATTTAATAAAGTTGATAGCATAAATATAGGCATAATAGCAACTAATGAGGACAATACACCACTGAAAGGACAAATATCTAACAACAAAGACGATTGATTTTATGTACAAGCTGGGGGATGTTATGGAAAGCTGACTAAGGACACATGGATAAACAAAAACTTGTAGCCAAAAGCAAATGAAGCTGAAGTGATTAAATGAACACAGAAATGCCCAGTAGGAGTTCAGAGATTACAGCATCTCTGGTGTGATTGTCCAGCTTTGGCGAGAACTTTTTCAGAGCAATTTCAAAAAATTGGATAGTGTTCAGAGAAAAGCTCTGGGAACAACCAAAGGACTGGAAACACATTGGGAGCCTCCAAGAGTTCGGTCTTTTTGGCTATAGAAAAAGAGGTTAAATGGTGCCTTGATGATACCTTGTAAGTTCTTCCTAAGCAGGAAATGGAACTACGAAGGGTTCACTACTCTCATGGACAAACCTACAACACGATCCAATGTCTATAAGCTGTCATTTGACTTGTGAATTTTAGTAGTGAAAGGGTTAATCACCAGAACAGCTCCCTGATTACTATGGAGAATTCTCTGTCAAAGGAAAATCTAAAACCAGGGCTCATGTTTTTTGTAAAAGTCATGCCCTAGCTCTGGTTGATTCATGGGACTCACAGCTTTATAGATTCTGGCTCCAGTGAGTGACCAGGACTTGCAATAAGGCCTGTGTTCTGCAGGAGATCAGACACCTGCTATGATTTCTAAGCTTTACAGTCTCAGCTGAGAAACCCAGCAGATGACTGTTCCCCAGCTCTGTGGGAGAACCGTAGGGTTTGTAGGTGTTCCCCAAATTGCAGCTAACTCCCAAGGTAAGAGGCGGCTGATAAGTAGTAGCTCTCTTCCTTCTCAAAGCACTTCGATGCATGAGAAGTCAGAAACTCAGTGGATTCAGTGAACTAGGGCTTTTTAGAGTAAAGATCCATTTTTAAAGTGGGATAAAATTCTTCTTTTACCATCTGAAAGTTAGCAATGAGATTCAGTTGAAGAGACACCTTTATGAGGGTGTCTGCCACATGGGACCTGGGTGTCTAAGTTCCTCAGTACCCCATTGAGGTATAGAGTCTCCATTCTCATGGGCAGGTATTTGAGATGTCCCAAGGTATCCTCCTATCCTCCAGCTGCTTCTCCAGAAGGTCACATACTGCTTCCTACCTACCCGCTCTGCATGGATATCTTGATATTGCAAATCACCTCATATGCCATTATATGTCATGTGTAGGCCACCAAATCTTACCCCAGCCAATGGAGCCTAAAGACTGATTAATGCTACCTTAAAGTAGCTATCTGTATGTGCCCACCTGAATCTCTCTCTAGGCTCATTGACTGCACTGGTTGGATCTCCCCTGGTTACAGTGAGAGACTGGACACCCAACTCATATGTAGTCAATATCTAAAAGTAGGTGTCTGAATCTGCAGCTGCACCCCACCCTCAGGGTTTGGTTTGGTTTGGTTTGATTACCCATCATAAACATCTTGCGCCACACAGTGTGTCCTTCACTACCCTGCCTGCCTTTCAGCCATCACTCACTGGGGCACTCATGTCCACCAGCCTCATGCAGGTGTCTCACACGCCCTCAGAAGTCTCAAGCAGCACAAAGTGCTGTTTTCAGGTAACCTAATCATGACTTAGCCCTCAATATAAGGTAGTTGTCTGTGACCACTGGTGAAGAACAAGACGTACATTCAGAAAGTGATCAATCCCATCTGGTTTAGCCAGCTCTTTTAGGATTATTTGTTTCACAGCACACCAGCCTCACAATGTGCTATTGGTTTAATCCAATCTTGAACATTACATGCAAAACCATTTGTACAACTGTATTTTGCTCGCTTCCTATCCACTTCTTCTTGTCCAAGAGTCTGCTTCACATTGACAGAACAATTTCCTGCAGTCCAACAATCAGCTAAATCAGACAAATATGAGTTGACATTTTCAACTTTCTTTTTTTCCCCTTCATCGGGATGGGAATAAATTGCTGAGCACATCAAATAGCTCCAGGCATCTTATAAAGGAGGTATGAAAAAGGGAAACCATTTAACAGAAGGCAAGCATTTGGGGAAATATCAATTTCTGTGGTTAAGCCAAAGCCCGCACTCAAAAGCAACGAGGTACAAGAAATAATCCTTCAGCAAAACAAAATGGAAAAAGGAACCCTTTGATGGGATGCTTTGTTTGATGATGGGCCTTTGTGCAGGGCCTGTCCAGTGTCCCAGCTGCATCTGAGTCGTGCCCAGCATCAGCTTGACATGCAGAACCTTCTCCGCATGGATACAGCTGTGGCAATGCTGCGCCAGCTCAGGAGCCATGCAGCCCATCATCCACACTCCTCAGCCAGACCTGGGCTGAGCGGACTCACTGCTGAAGCCTTCACTAACTCATTTCAGAGCAGAGACATGCCCTGTGAGTTCAGTGCTGGCCCTCACCGACCGAAATAACACTGAGAGCAGTTCCATGGCCCTCTGCCAAGAGGTGTATCATTCAATTCTTTTTAATAGGAAATGTATGCCTGTCTTCATTTACCCACAGGCATCGAAGCTTTTAGAGCTCCTCACTTCGTTTGTAAGCCTTCTCTTCAACTTTAAAAATTAGATGTTCTCTAAAAAGAAAATCATTGATCATTCTTCAAGATCACTTGGCTCCAGAAGCAGGAGCTTGAAGACAGCAGATACTACAAAGGTTAGAGAGTAAAATACTGAGCTCTGCCTGCCAGGCACCCACTGGTGTCAATGAAGAGGAAAGAGGGCCCAGAGTCCTAAACCCATACACAGGCTCATGAGCAAACTGCAGGTCTCCTTCCTCTTTCACCTCCCAAGCTAATAATATGTTAAACTTGTTTGACTTTAAACATATCTGAAGATGCTCGCAGCCTCCCATTAGAAATGGTAACCTTTGCACTAGTTCTTTTCTGAACTATTATGTGCGTGTCTGTCTGAAACACACATATTTATGAACAAGAAAGAGAGAAATGGAACTTCCCTCCTCTCCAGTTGGTTGAGGCTAGTTTTTCGTGATCAGCAGAACAAGGTCTTGATAAACTACAAAATGCGGTGATCAGAACTCTGATAATCTGCATGCTGAAAGCGCACACAAAGCTATAAATACAGGATGGGAGAAACCAGTGATCTCAGCAAGGCAACTGCCAGCAGGTGAACTAATGAAGCAGACACAGTATTAACGTCAATCCTGCAGTCTCGTCTGAGCACTAGTAGAAATGGGAAAAGCCATTATCAAATTGACATCGTCTCGGTCCTTGCAAGCACACTTTTACAGGAAAACAAGCCAGAAGGGTCTGCCAAGCTTAATGGCTCTTTGTTCAGGAGTCTTCTTGGTATAGACAAACTGCCTTCTAAATTATGGAGGTTAAAAGTGGGTGATTCTGCTAAAACAGTTCTGAGGAGCCTTACAAGCATGTGCCTAGACTCCACTTGCAATGCACTCAACCACCAGTGTAAGATACAGCATAAACATTGATTAGAAGTTCTACCCTGGGAGGGTGCTGCCGTGCTGGCACAGGGTGCCCAGAGAAGCTGTGGCTGCCCCATCCCTGGCAGTGTTCAAGGCCCGGTTGGACACAGGGGCTTGGAGCAACCTGCTCTAGTAGAAGGTGTCCCTGCCTGTGGCAGGGGTTGGAACTGGATGAGCTTTAAGATCCCTTCTATGTTTGATACACAGACTTGACGCCATGTGCCACAAAAGGCAGGCCCATGTTTGGATCCAGTCTCTCTAAGTCTATGGAAACTCTGGGTTGAGACAACAACCAAATTGTGCAAGGTACCCTAAAAGGGGCCAGTAGGACACTCTGTGTCCTTCAGCTTGGACATGCACACTGTGCATCTTCGATCCAACAAGAACATTCCTCAAGCTACTCAGTTGGAGAGGGTAATATTAACATCAAACATTCCTTACAGACCCTTTTGTGTGAAGTTAAATGTTAGTTTCCCTAAGTTCAGCCACACAGGACTAAAACCAAGAAAAAATACACAATTAATGAATTTTGAACTCTAAAAATCGTGTAAATTAAATTTTCTGCAGCTAAAAACATCATGACTTTAGGGTCCGGTATCTCTCAACTTGTCAAAGAAGATGACGGTGGTCCCTAAAGGAGGCTGAGAATTTATCTTTTCCAGTCACATAAAATTCCCTTTTCCTATCCTGCACAGTCACACGATAACTGGATCTCAACCTCATTTGTGGGCCAGGACCCAATATTGTCTAGCCTGCATTTCTATGGGTAATTACATGGGGTGTGTGGGAAAGGAATTTCCCAGCAGGGGGGAGGAAGGGAAGCAGTTTTGTGCAGGTTGGTCTCACTTCAAGGCCCGCCGGCTGCTGGCAGCCTCGGGGAGGTTTTGGAGCAAGAGGAGCACCCTTAGGGGATGGATTAGCATGGCTGAGCACAGCGGAGGTGGTCAAAGGTGCACAATCAATCAGGATCACTGCCAGGGATTCTGTGTGTATGTATTTATGTGCGTGTGTAACGTAATACATCCCCATTGTTGGTTAAAAGGATCATTGCCATCTCGCCAAGGACTTCATGATTTTTTATGGTCTGTTTAGCCTTGGATCGACTGATACACTGAAACGGACCAGTAAGTGCTGTCTAATAGATTGCAGACCCCTGTGAAAAACCACTATCAGTGCCGCAGCAGCGTGCTGTACATGTGTCAGAGAAGTGCGCTGTCAGCAGGATAGCGCCTGGGCGTCTATCCACGCTTTCCTTACTTTTAAAAGAGCCGGCGACCTTCCAGAGGCCTTGATTGAAGTGGGATGAATAAAAACTAGGCTAGGCATTGTAGTTCTCCATGCTGCTCCTTTCACTGTGCATAAAGTGGTCTGTATGTCCATTTGTGGGCATGGAGATGGGGTTTGAGCACTTCTTGGGCACTCGGTGTGAATTCATCCACGCAAGCTGCTGCTGGGGTGCCAAGAGCAAACTGCACCTCGTGTGACAAGCTTCCAGAAGAGGATCTGGAAAGCTACAGAACAAACAAGTGAAAACCAAAATGCACCTCCAAAGCACACAACTCAGCCCACATGCCCAGATTGCTTTCCTCATTCGGTTCCTGCTCTCTTTGCTCTCCTGCAGCCTCGTTGGGTGAAGGTATGGGCAGAATGTGCCTGCTGCTACACTTTGGGTGTGTTTTTTGAGCCAGTGTGCTTACACAAGATATAAAAAGCGCTTGGTGCAGGAGGGGAAGAGGCAGGAAGAAGCAGAATGAGAAGTACTCTGAGAAGATGCAAAATAAGCTTAGAGGTACTCTAGATACCTGGCTTTCAGTGCTTCTTCCCAGCACTGGGAATTTGGTCAGGCAACAGCTGCCAAAACAATGCTATCAGCATTACTGGGGGACAAGGCATGCCATTGGGGGGATAGAAAAGGGACCATGAAACACTCCTTTTGGGACTGAAGTCCTTCAGAAGCACTGGCAATCTGCAAATGGCTCAAAGTGACGCATTGCTGCTAAAACTGAAGAGATTTCTAGACTTTTAAAGGAGTAATGCTCGAAGAGTGCTCAAGGTAAGGGGTCCTGGCTTTGGAGGATCTCAGCATACTCTTGACATACAGATGATAAATGCCTTATTGAGAGCTTGCTAACAATGCTGGAAGAACAGGAGCAGGCAGAGTCCTTTACACACTGTATGGCTCACGTTGTACTTTCACCAGTAGATCTCAAGGCCCCTCAGAGTGATTACCCCCACTCATGGGTGGGGAAACTGAGGCAGGACCAGTGGCAGCTCACAGCCACCCAGCAGGCTGGTGAGCACAAGGAGGGGGAGCAGTGGGATGCCACACTCAAGCCTTCACTAGGAGATATGGTAGCAAGACCAGGCAAGCTGGAAAGAGTCCCCATTGGGCTTTACTTCTGTGTGCAGCACTACAAATTAAACCAGATCTTCCCTTCTCACTGCATCCCAGCACAGAAAGGAATTATTCAAGAGCTGCTGTCAGGAACAGCATGAGCTGCCCAGGCTCTCTGAGGCATCAGGACTACCTGCAGCCACCCAGGGAAAAGCTCAAGGTGCTGCTTAAAGTAAATCATCAGGGTACAGTGACAGTCACACACAATGCTGTAAGGAAGAGTTATTTAAAAGCCATGAGTCAGGCTGCAGGTATTGTACCATTCAGTTTTGCTGGGTGTTCTTTAAAGCACTCTCTGTAAGGATATGGCAGGAAGAAAATAAAGAGGAGAAGATCAGAGATAAAGCAAATCTTTCAGAGCAGGAGAGGATGAATCACAGGTTCCCAAGTGCTCTTTCCCATATATTGTCAAAGCCAGTGGTCCCTGTGCTGTGTATTTCAAATTAAATTTGAAATGGAAAATAGTTTGAGATGGAGAATACAACTTTCTGATTGCAAACATATCTCAATAGCCATTTGAAAATGTTCTGTCCCAGCTTCTGCCCCTGCCTCACTCCTTCGCTCTTTCACACTTCTCCAAGTGTCTTCTCCTTGCTTTCCCATCCATGAGCTCCTGCACTTCCAATTCCCTTCTCCCAAGCTTTAACCATTCCTTGGGCACACACTCCCCAATCTGCCCCTCTTGGGTGTTATCATCTCCTGCTACCCAGCTGGTTCTTGAGCCCAGCTAGCACTAGCCTCTCCCAGTGGCAGGGTACTGGGCACACTGGGCAACCCCTTGGACTCACTGTATTGGTGTGTGCCTTTCCTTTCATGGGCACTGGGCCTTGCTGCCCATCCCTTACAGGACACACAAATATGACACTGCAGGGCACAACAGGGCATTATAATGTGAAGAAAAAATCAAGAGGTATTTTTGCCACTGCCTTCTGCAGGGCAGGGCTGGGCACGTCAAATTTAACTCTCTTTCCTTGGGATGTCCCTTTTCAGTCAATTCTACATTCTGGCTGTAAACCTATGGCAAGAGATGTGGAAAAATGGCTGGGGTACGTGCTCCTGAAGAGCACAGTGATGCCAGGAATTTATGCCTCCATGTAGCAGAGTGCATTTCAGTTTCTGTCTGAGAGGGAGGGTGCTGCTGGCTCTCTTTCAGCAGAAGGCTCTCAGAGGTAAGCTAGCCTTCCCTGACAGCACACTCGCCTTCCTCCCCCACGCTCCCCCTCACCCCTGCCAAACTGGATGGACTGGATACCTTCCCAAGATACACCCCGGCTTTCAAAGTGCCGTTCTGCTGACATGGTCGAATTCACGTCTCCCTTCAGCTCCTCCGTGTACGGTGACACAAATCCCGGCTGACTCCCAGGAGAATGGGCATCGCAGGGGCCTGAGGTGCTGCACAGCCTGGGAAGGAAGGCTCAGTGCTACCAGGAGCAGCCAGAAGGATGTTTATCCCTGGAGGATGTGCCGGCAGCAGAGCTGGAGGCAGCCTGGCTGCGGCTTTGCGGTCCCCATGGGAAGCCTATGCAGTCTATCAATCAATCACATTCCTCTTCTATCCTTGCAGTTTCCATCAGGATCACCTGTGGTTTAAGACATGTCATCAGAATTTACTGCAGCAGGAAAGGTGGCCCATATACTTTCAGTCTGGGTTTGGTACCTGTGACTAGGAGAAGATGGTTGGTTTCCATTGATGTAGGAACCGACTGAGTCAAATAGGGAGATCATGAGGAGCAAAGATGTGCTTCTCCACAGCATCCACCTTTCCTCCCACTGGTGAAAGCCCTGCTTTGCCCTCATCCTTAGAAATCCTTGTCCCCTGCACCCAAACCTCCCCAAGGACAGGACAGCAGCATCAGGATTTACGAGGCCCTGAACAGGATTTGGTTTCTGGATGCTCAAAAATACAAGAGCAATTTTTGGTCACACAGTCTCAGTATTAACAGGAGTGAAAAGAAATTGGGTCATACTTTGAGAATTGGATGTGTGTGCAAATAGTAGCTCTCAAAATCCCATTTATCTTTTAGCTTTCACTATATTTGATCTGTGATAGTCCAGCACCCAGACTGACCTCTAAAACAAACAATTAGATGTACTTTTTCACCCAACACACAATTAAATTGTGTGACTCCGTGGCATGAAATGTTGTGGAGGCCAATAATTTACACAAGTTCATAGAGGCCAGACCTACCAAGGGCTGCTGAAAGTAATGTTCTAGATATAACTTCCTGGCCAGGAAGATCTCAGACCGCCAACTGTGAGAAGATGTATCTCTTTATTGAGCTCCTGTTACTGACCAGATTGAGCCCAGACTGAGCTGGATGGACGTTTGCTCTGGCTGCAAAAGATGGCTCTTCCCTCCATGCATGGCCTCTCTGCTGTGAACATAAAGCTTTTATTTCTCCAGCACAGCTGGAGAGCCACACTTTGAGGTCAGACGTTTGCTTGTTCTGGAGGGGTACTCGTTTGCTTGGGTTTTGGTTGGTTTTGTTTTGAAGAGTGATGCGGTTAAATAAAAAGAGGTGCAGGCTGGACTCTTGCATTATTCATCAGTTAGGCAATCCCAAACAAAGGCCAGGTTGGCATTAGTGGGAGTTTCATGTGCTACTTGTTCCTCAAGGAGATCTGCTCCATCAGCGCTAATTGGTAGCCTCTACACCAGGAGCCCATGTCTCCATCTTCGACTTTCCCAGGGTATGATGACATGGAAGTCACTTGTGGCTTATGCAGACACCATCCAGCATGTACCCACCTTCCCCATGGGCTCAAAGGGAGGATGCAGGAGTAGCAATCAGCTAACCCATACCTGGTTGCAAGAAAAAGTAGAGGAAGGTGAGATGGACGAGAGACATCTGAATAGGAAATGGGATACGTTACGCTGGGCTTTCTCTTCACATACAGTGACACACAGCAAGGCTTGCAGGGACATAGAGCAGATGGTGATGGCCCAGTGGAGAGCCCATGGAGCCAGAGGAGAGGTGCTCAGCTATTCCTGTGGTGTTGATATGTGATGTACCCAGAGGCTGACTCATCCTTAATGCTACTTTGGTGGATCCCCTTTGTTGTCAGTGTCAGCACAAAACAAGGAATCACAGAACAGTGATTTTGGGAGCCAGGGAGTGGTGTTTCCACTAGACTCGGCCTCTGTTTGCCGTATTCTTTGCTGCAAAGAACACATAAGGCTATGGCATGATCTGAACTTTTAAACCCAGGCCGTTCAAGTGGGTTTGAAATTAGGACCTTCTTAATTAAAAATGAAAGGCTCTTTACAGCATTAAACTGGCCTTTGATACAGTTAAAACTGCAAGAAAGGAGACAAACCAGAATCCTAGCTGGGGTTTGGAGATGTAGCTGTTTCACCTCAGTGGAGGACAAGTTGTTTACAAAACTGATGTTTACAATAGGAACAAAGCACCCTCAGATAAAGCAAGAAACCTCCCTTTCACCTGTGGGGAGAGCTGGTAACAAGATGCCTGAGCT
>NW_009915171.1:18756-24184 GCF_000696875.1 Nestor notabilis | reverse complement strand
TCAGCAGGGCATACCAAAATGAGTTATTTTGTGCTGCTTTCTGTTGATTTAAAATGAGATGACACAGAGACAGATTAGCTAAAACCACAGACATTATAAATTGCAATTTGGTCTCCAAAGCTGAAATGCTTTGATCTGTGACTCGGTTGGGGCCAAACTGAAGAGCATTTAAAGAGGGGGAAACACATCCAGGGGGGAAAAGGCTTGGACATAAACATTTTCTCAAGTTACAGTAGCTGACCTGAATAAGTCTTTGCCATTATTTTCACCAGAATTGAATCGTGTCCTCCAGGAAAGGTGCATGGAAGCATCCACACATGGAGTTTCTAAGACAAAACATGGCAGTCGCTAGTATGTTCATTAACCACAAGCCTAGAAAGCGCTTCTTCTTTGCTGCCCAGTTTGGGGCTCATGTTTGGTCTGGCTTCTCTGTGAGAAGTGTGGTAAGAGATTTTGGAGCTGATACATAAGAAATCGGTTTGATTTGGGTTTTTTAAATAGAGTCAGCAAACCTAGGATTTGGAAGCTTTGAAAGTCCTCAAGGGTTAAGAATATGCTTGAAGTTAGGCATGTGAGTCAGTGTGAGCAAAACTGTACTGCTCTTTAGTGACAAAGACTCCCCATCTCTCCTTCCCTCCCTCCCTCCCTTGGGAAAGGTTTCTGCTCCATGCAGCTCTCCCCACTCTACCCAGTGGGTCATAGGGCAAAAACCTGGCTCATTTTCTCAGCAACATGAGCTCCTCTCACTGCTCTTTATGCAGTCTGGAGGTCTTTTGCCATCTCTTACAATATTTCCCTTTAAAATGACATTTTTCTCTCACCTTGTGAGCAGGTCTCCTTTGTGCTCCCAACTCCCTTTACACGTGTCCTTGCTACATCCCAGCATCGGAGGGCATCCAATGGAGCCTTTCTGGAGCACAGCAGAGAACAGATGTCAGATTTGTTTTGCCAGGAATTTGGCACAGGCAGCTTAAAGCCAGAGGATTTTCCCACTTCCCAAAGCATAAGGAAAATGCACCTCCAGTCCTTCTCCCCTTGGCCTTGTTACTGTTCAGCGAGCATTAGCACAGCCACGTGAAGAGCCCCTTGAGACCCATCAGTGCCTCTCTCTCTTCTTTTGGGGTGCAGTCATACCGGGGTGGGGGGAGGGAGTGTTGTAGTGTTTTCCAGAGGTTTACCAGCACAGTGTTGTAAACACTACCTTTTGTCCCAAGAAATGTCCTTCCAGATGAGAAGAGAGCCCTGGACTCCCTGGGATAACCTACACTGGAGTCAAGAGGCTTTTGATGGTGGCATTTTGTGACCCCATGGTCTAGTCCTGTGTCTGCCATGGCACCGATTGATTTGCCACACACCATTAACTCACTTGGTTGTTCTGCCTCAGCTTTCCTTTGGCAAAAAATCAGCAGTCATATATCCCAGGGTAATTGCACTGTTTAATGAAATAGCAGCCCTTGTCTGCTGAAGACAGACCCTTCTCCAGAGTAGGACAAGCAGGATTTAATACAGTATTTGCACAGACCTGAGGGCTGAAATGCTGATAGGGAAGTGTTTGGATGACAGAGTAAGGATGACTTAGAGAGAGTAAAGACAACTTACTTTCAGAAAGGCTCAACTAGGAGAGGTCGATAACTTAGATACCAATCAACATACTGCTTTTTTAATGCCGCTCTTTTGTGTGCAATTCCACTCTTACCACTCATGTGCTTAAAATTAAGCATATGCTTAAATACTTTGCCAGATGAGGTCTTCAGAGCTCCATTAGTGCTGTATGTTTTTGCTCTAAATTCACTGTAATTGTTTCTCATTGAATAGATGTTCACTGAGTAAGATATAAAAAGAGCATGGGAACAAAGGGGCCCTCAATCCGAGACTTTGATCCACATATTATTCAAATACATAATGACTGCTTTGATTTATGGATTTATAATTCTATTGAGGCATTCTGGAGATTACCCAAAACATTCCAGCTCCAGTCGATGCTGGAGGGTGTTACCAGAGCCCCTGCCTGGAGTTAGAGGGATAAAATTTAGTTGCCTGTTTGCTGCTGAGATTACATCACAGATTGCAGGATAAGAGCAAGCTGCATGGCAATGCACTCACTTATATTTGGTGCTAATTGCAAAGGCTTTTTTTTTTTTCCCTGTCACCTAAGAAAAGCATCTGAAAGTACAGACTCTCTTCTACCCGCAGTATATAGAGTTTTGGCAGTATAACAAGACAGCAGACTACATAGTGGGTGTGTTGAAAGAAGGAGCAGATGGTAGATTGCTAGCACAAGGATTTAGCAATGCATTTAGAAAACAGATTATTTTGGAAGATGAGAAATTATGAAGTATGATTAGCCCCGTCCCCTCTACTCCCACTCCCCTCCCCAAACATATCCCCACAAAATGTTCCTTTGGCCATGCAACACAGGAGTGACTCAGCTCCAACACTCCGTAAGACTCTTGCAAGAATTCAAATAGGTGACAGCTGTGAAGAAAAAGATGCCCTGCTTTTCATTTGCAGCAATACCAGCTTGGATCCTTAAAGTCATCTCACCTATCACAGCAGACCCACCCTGTTGCTGACAGTGAGATTACTAGTAAAGGGACCTGGCCTGCATGAGGGGCTGTTCCCAGATGATGGAGGCTCAGCACCCATCTTAGGACCTGGTCTTGCTGTTTGGTCCCCACCTACCACCACTCTAGTGGGTAGAGATGTTACTCTGTCAGTGGTTACCCAGATCTAGAAAGGACTGACCTTCACACCTCCCCGGCTGTAAAAGTTCTTTCTCCCATTCATTACATGTTGAGAGATTTAGGTGTGGGATAGAGTGTGATGACCGCGCTGTGTGAGCAAGCAGAAAGAGTAAGACTTCTTTAAGTGCTGAATCTCTTAATGTGATCCACACAGTCTGGTTCCTGGGAGAGAAAGAGCAACATCAGAATGGGGGGAACCTGTACTGGTAAACCCTAGGGAGCCTTCTTTCTACATAAGGAGTCCTCTCTTTCTTTAAAGGTGGTCTTATGGGGAGAGGACAGGCAAAGGGCTTCCTACTGCGACTGGGTGAAACCCCTGGCGGTAGCAGGGACCTGATATGAATATCAGCAAGGGAATCTCATTCCCTCAGTCCCTGTGGCACCTTGGAATTAGATGATGGCAAACCACAGAGACAATGCAGATCCTGGACAAAGAGTTTAATTTTGGTCCTTTCCAGTTCATCCTCTCAGGATCTCAAATTCCTGGAACACAACAGTCAGATTCACTTGAAGACCTGGATCACTTTGGATGCTTCAATTTGTGTCACCCTAAATAAGAGATCTGAAATTGCATTCTGAAGGTGCCTGTTTCTTCCAACAACTATGAAGAGCCCAGAGTAATCAGCTCAGACATAGGTTATTTCTTTGTAGTATTGTATTAACTTATCTCGTCCAGCTTAACTGTATTAGCCCGTTAAGCTGGGTGAGATAAATGCCACCCAAAGATCCTGGTTAACTGTAAGAAATGTTTTGGTGGGAGGAAAATCAGCCACCTGCAACCCAAAAAATAACTGTAATGTATTAACTACACATGAGACTAGTATTGAACACAGCTGTCCTTTAGCAGTACACCATGGCAAAGCCATAAGGGAGAAGAGGAGGCTGTACTGGTCACTGAGTGTGGATTCTCTTTGGAAATGAAAATGTCTACTTCAGCATGAAATGACACTGGCTTTAGTGTGTTATTTCACCAGGTGCTGCACCATCAGATTAGTTCATATCACTTCACAACTGAAATGATTCTTCAGTGCAGTGACACTGGACGTGGAGTCCACCTGCCTGGAGATGATGGAACTGAGAAGGCAGCAGCTATGTCTCAGTGATTACCCACCTCAGTGTTTGAATCTCGTTTTGGAGTTGGGAGAGGAGTATAGGAAAGCTGATCTTACACCATGTATTAACACTACCTCAGTATTTCAGAGGGGAGGCACATCCCCCCAGAAACCACCTATTTTCCATTCATGCTAAGACTGTGTCCTTTTCACTATCCAGAATCCCAGGAGAGGTTTCTTCTGGGTTTGGATAGACTGGTAAGTCTGGATGGTCTTGATCTCACAGCAAAGCCCAGTGCCTATAATCAGGAAGGAATTGCTTTTTTGTGGATAGGACTGATCTGGTACTGGAATTAACTCACAAAGTGACAGAGTTCTCAGCTTCTCTTGTGGAGTATGGACTACAGGTACTCCTAAGATCATAGAGTCATAGAGAACAGTTAGGGTTGGAAAGGACCTTAAGACCATCTAGTTGCAGATGTTGGAAGAACAGACTTTATCTTGCATCTGTGTCATCTGTGGTGTATGAAAGCTGGTAAAGAACTATCAGGTCCTTGAGTTAGAGATGGTCAGCACTGCTTTTGCAGGGTTGCTTTTGCTTTGAAGGAGTCAATAAAGTGGTTTTTTGCTCAAGAAGTCATTGTGGAATATGTGTATTCCCAGTCGCTCTCATCGACAGCATTTTCTTTTGGGATCAGACTGAGGAGAGGCATCTCTCAGAGGAACCAAGTGCCTTTGCTCTCCTTAGTCTCATTATAGCCCTGCGTAAAATGCAGAGCTGGCTTAGAATCCTCCTTCTGGAGACTTGTGATCACCAGGGACATACTGCCATTGAGCTGACTGCTGGTTGCAGACTTCCCAAATGAGCTGCTGCTTCTTTTTTTTTGCCTGAAAATGCTGATCTGACACAAAGAAACGTACTTTGGGAATGGGACGATTCTGACAATACTCTGACAGAAACCAGGCACATGTCCAGAGCAACCCCACTTGCCAGGTGGGTTTCCAAACCCTCCTCGCTTCTTGTTGGCTCAGGCACAGCACGCCTGGCAGGATGCCCTGCTGAATCCCAGGAACAGGGATGGGGGGTACAGCAAGTTCCCGGAGCTTCCCTATACTGCATGGAACGACGCCAGCAAAGGTGACTGATTGCAGCGTTGCAATGCTAAGAAAGCCATCCTCCCGAGACTTCTCTCATTGGGAATGCTTATAAGTGCTTGACACACAAAATACCATCTGAAAGTTTTCTCAGATAACTTTTGGAACTTTGCCATCTCAAAGTTTTATTTGCTTTTGGAGTAGACTTTTCCCTCTTTTTTTTTTTGGTCCCATCTGTGGAACTGAGCATGGAATAAAACATAGATCCATCTGTTCCAAACTACCGATTACCTCTGACTCCATCAACAGGAAGGTGTTGCTGCGCCGCCTGAAAACGCTCCTGGTTGTAGGTGTGACTTCTCCTCAGCAGCTTCACGCTTTCTCCCTGGGAGATCTCCACAAACTCCTCACACAACCTCCCAAAGGGCTCTTAACAATGGGGCACCACAAGGTGTTAATCCTGTCAACCACCCTCTCTTGTTCCTGGTGGTCACAAGAAAAGGCTATTCAGCAAGATGCAGCTCCCTATTTTTATCA
>NW_009915171.1:0-18539 GCF_000696875.1 Nestor notabilis | reverse complement strand
AACCGGGCCTTGAACCCTGCCAGGGATGGGCCAGCCACAGCTCCTCTGGGCACCCTGTGCCAGTGCCTCAGCACCCTCACAGGGAAGAACTTCTTCCTTATATCTAATCTAAATCTACACTCTCTCATTACCCCTCATCCTATCCCTACTTTCTCTTATAAAAGTCCCTCTCCAGATTTCTTGTAGCCCCTTTAGGCACTGGAAGCTGCTCTAAGGTATCCCTGAAGCCTTCTCTTCTCCTGGCTGAACAAGTCCAGCTCTCTCAGCCTGTCTCCATAGCAGAGATGCTCCAGCCCTCTAATCTGATCTGATCATCCTTGTGGCCTCCTCTGGACTCACTCCAACAGCTCCACATCCTTCTTAAGTTTGGGACTCCAGAGCTGGACACAGCACTGAAGGTGAAGTAGAGTGGAGTATGAGTGGAGTAGAGGGGCAGAATCCCCTCCCTCAAGCTGCTGCAGTGCCAGGCACTGCTCTCATATGCTGCAGTTGCAAGCAGGGCCAGGAGCTGCGGGGAGCCCCTCGCTGGCACAGGGCTGGGCTGGCAGCTGATCGAAAGCACTTGGTTCCCTCTTTAAAGAAAGACTTGAAAGGCTCCACCATGGGGGAAAGAAAAACACAAGAGCAGTGGTATGAGGAGCTGGCTGAAGGGGCAGAGACAGGCTGCAGGCTGGGGTTTAGCAGCTGAAGCCTATTAAACAGAGAGCTCAATCAATACCCCTTTCAATGGGAGGGAAAGATCAATCTTTTCTCTCTCCCTGCTGCATGGCTTACCACTACCCCTGCTCCCTCGCGTTCATTTCTTATAGCCAGGTGGATCTGGAAGAGCTGAAATGTGGAAGGCTGGATTTGGTCCAAGAAAGTGGCACTGGAGCAGGACCCTGCTGTGCTGTGCTGTCTGTGGCAGAGGTCCCCTCTCCATCCCAGTCAGGCCAGTTGATACTCACCTGCCCCTGGCACAGGACTTGGTGCCGTGCAATGGACACATTGCTCCAGGCAGGGAGGTGGGAAGTTAGTGACAGCCATACTGGTATAACTCACACTGTTAGACAGCAGGGTGAGGTACAACACCTGGTTTTGACCAGAATCAAGTGAAAGAGTTGTCCTTATAATTTATACTGAGCTGAGGAGGTCACTCTCCTGTTTCCCACAGTGAGTGATGCTGGAAGCTTCAGAAGATGGGTCTAGCACCTCTTCAGTAGGCAGATGTGGTCTCTCCCAATGGGCAATTAGCTTCAACCCTGACATGTTGCTTCAGAAATGTTCCTATCAGCATTTTGCTGGGATCCTGTACTTGTCCATGGGTAAGCAGAAAGCCCATGAGTATCAAAGACTGGTCTTCAGCAATGGCACATCCCCTGCCTACTTCCTTTGGAAAGCTCCAAGGCACAGGCCAGCCTGCTCCCATAGCCCCCCCCAGAAACGTGCAGTGCTCTAGACATGGTTTTTATTCTGAGCCATGGAAATAGTCCTCCCAGTCAGACAGGCACAGCTTTGTATTGTTAGGAGCTGGTTCCAGTGGGGAATTTCTGAATTGATATTGCCCAACTCCCGCTCGGCAGGGCTGGGTGCCAAGGCATTTGGGCACAAAACGGTCAAGTGAGGTTTCATTCTTTTCTTTTTTCTTTTTTTTTTCTAGGCAGACAATATTTTTATGCCCCGTCATGGCTGGGCAATCAAAACAGCAATTAGGTTGCATCAGCAGATGCGCTCGCTTTTAGCGACTGCCGGTCTCAGCGGCGCACAAGCTGTGTTCTGTTTGGTACAAAGATCTTTTGATTTCCAAATAAAACTTGGACCTTTTAAAGTGCTTCATCAACCATCTGTAAGCTGAGCAGGGCGTTCGCTTCTAGCACTCTCAGCCCAGAAAGCTGCAGCTGCTTATCCTGAGCAGAACTGGTAGGTGAGCAGAAAATAGAGCCCCTGCATCTGCTTGGAGAGGGCAGGCAGAGCACAGCCTGTGCCATCGCTCGCAGTGCTGGATAGGAACAACAGAGCTTGTTTTGTTTCCGCATCAGCACAAAACCAGCCCAGGTTTTGTTCCCAGGTCTGTCATGGCCAGCACAGCTCCACACCACTGCTCTTTCCCCCACAGTGGCCTGGCTCAAAGTTAAGCAGCTCTCCCGAAAAGCATGTAATGTCCCTTTGGGATTTGGGATGGGGATGGTGCTGCAGGAGGAGTCATCTGCTATGAGCTCCCCGTGTCATGAAATGGTGACTCCTGTTGTCCTGAGCATTGACAAAGGAATAGACCATCTTCTGAGTGCTCCTGCCTCTGCAGTGACTGGAGATGAGCCACTGAAATGTGGCACTTTGCTTTTAGATGACCAAAGCTAGGTGCCATGAATGCTACCCTCTACCCATACATAGCATCTGCACCCAGCATTTCCCAAACATCCTGCATTCCCCAAGCAGCAATGAAACTTGCTGGTACCTGTCACTTTGGAAAGCCAGGTCTCAGCCATGCCTCAGGCTTCACAGGAATTTTTGCAGGTTGGAGCAACTAGGGGATTAACTACAATAACACACATGAATTTCACTCAAATTAGTCAAGATGCAGCAAGGTAGTTATATAGGTCTAAGAGAAAGATTTGTCTCCTTTCAGTTCAGGTCATCATGGGTGCATTCTGGCACCAAGGGAGGGCAGGAACATCTACCTAGTGGCATGGACACCTTGGGTTACAGCACACCACCCTGGAATCACGCTGCAAGGAGACGATGCAGAGAAAGCTCAGGGATTAAAAAGCACTTAAGAAAATGGGGCTCCATTTTCATTTGAGCTTCTTAGGTATTAACAGAGTATGAACAGAGTTTAACATGCTACTTCATATGGCAAGAGCACAACCTGCTCATCTTCAGGTTGTCATTAGGCTGCCTGAAAGGAAAATAGTTTTGCCTCTCCATGTTAGGTCATAGCAAATAATGTCTGAAGTTAAGATAAACCCCTTATTTTTCCATATTGCTCTTACATCTGTTATATTCTCTTGGCTCCTTTCTCTCCCTTTCTCTTTCAGTGCAGATGTGCACTGAGGATGGTCAGCTTGTAGAAAGTACATAATCCACTGGATGCTACTGGAACTCAGAAATGAATTCCACATCTAGGGTCTGAACCAAGGCAAGTGAAGATCACCCAGAAGTCTTTTACTGGCTTCAGAGGAATCCTACCTATCTTGTGCATGTAAGGAAAAGACCTCCCAAAAAAAACCATAAAAAAACCCCAACAACAAAAAGAAGCAAATTCTGAGCCTTCCAGCTTTGGCCCTGGCCCATCAGTTAGTCACTACGTGTGGCAGTGGCCAAAGCACCAGCTTCATGGTGAACGTGGGACAAGCAGAAGAAAGGGTTCATGAATGCTGAGAGAGCAGGGACTTCTCCACATGAAGTTATGAGGGCCCTGAGCTAGGGCTGATGGAGTGGCTGTGATGGATGAGCCCGGCACTGAGAGCCAAAGGGTTCCCTGGGGCTCTCTCCAGTGTGTCCCTTGGGGGCAGATTTCATCAGATGCAATTTAAAAGATATCAAGCTCTTTCCTAACTTCATTTGTCTGCATAAGTAACTGCTGCAGCTGACAAAGGGCTGTTCCAGAATCACAAAAGGGATGGGAGCTAGTACTCAGAGCTGGAAATGGGAGGACAGACTTGAGACAGCAGTGTTATTTCTAGGTGAGCTGTCTGGGGCATCCTTTAAGCCTCTGCAGCACCCTGAATCCTTTTTACTTCCTGCATGGCTGAGACACTCAGGCTGGGTGCAAAAGGTTGGCTGATGATCCTTCACTCATTACATGGATGGAGGATTTCAGCTGTGCATCCCCCTTTCGATAGAGAGTTGTTTGGTACTCACTACTCATCCTATGTTACTGTGCAATTTATGTCTATTAAAACCCATATCAATCACCTCCACTTTACCAGCCTGTGTAAACTCCGTACTGAAGCAAGGCCATCAAGGCTTGGGGCAGTAAGTGACTATCAAAACAGCCCACTGCACTATGGCTCCTGGTGTCTCCAGCCTATACCAAGACAAGACTCTCACCAACACCCAGACTTGGTTTGTCTTCCTGCCCTGGACCGATGGCTGGAGAGTCACTACCAATGGTGGCTTCAAGGATCTCTGTTTATTGAGCTAAAGCCTTGGGGGCTGATCTGCCCAGAGCCCTGGGGAGACTCTACCATTTCTCTCATGGTGTACATATCTGGGCATCAGGACATGGCCATGACACAACCCAGGAACCAAGGAAGGTCTCCAGACCATGCTGACTTGCTGTACCAGGGAGAGCATGGCTACATGCATGGGAACCCAAAGGTCAGCATCAGACAACATGTAAACCCTGAAATACCAACATACTGTAAGGCTTAGACTGTATCACTCACAATTATAGGAATTTCCAGTGATGCTTCAGATGTCAAATGGATTGATTTACCCTTTGGAAAGGTCCATCCCTGTGAGAAGCTCACTGCAAAGGGAGTCTGGAGTATCTATTGTCCTAACTTAAACACCTCTGCTCTGCACATAACTTGGGCGAGCTGAATAACACCCAAGAGTTGTTCATGAAACTGCACAAACACACACTGAGCTCTTGGGAGGGAAATGTTTGTTCATACCTTAATCCCTTATCTGGTGTGCTGCAAATGCTAAAAGAGGCCAAGGAATTTTGCTCAATAATGGTGATGGACTAGAATGGAGATCAGCTCAGTGTGCCAAACAGGGGCTCTTGATGCAGTGGCATTTTGAAACAGATGGCAAATGGAGGGTATGAACCACAAAGGAAGATGCAGTTTACTTTTGAAAGAAAGACTTGGCCTTTATATATATATATATATATGTAAATTCAGTTTTGAAGTTGCCTAAGAGTCTTTCCCTTTTTCCTACCTCATTCTTACATGAAGGACAAATGCAGGGGGTAATCAGGAGGACTGCAACACCCTCTAAATACTTTGTCAGCCCATTTGTGTCCATCACCACTCTCTACACTTCAGCAACTACAGACTTTTGTGAGAGTAGCTTGCAGCAAAGTGCTGCCTGTTGCACGTATTCAATAAAAGCAGCTATTGAACACCTTATTCCTTTGTGGATTTTTCAGATAAGGTTTACACCCAAGGACCTGCTTTACATGCGACAACTAGGCAGAAACATCAATAAGGACTTCTCATAACAGTGGCTATTATAAAAGTACTATTTAGGCAAAATCTCCATCTCATTTGTTGAATACTATCCCTTTAAATGATAGCTTTGTAGTATCACCAGGATGTCCTGTGTGATGCCCTTAGCTAAAGAACATCTCTGCTGGCAAAGGATTTTTCTGCTGGTCGGGAGAGCTTGCAGTACAACCTAAGTAAGAGCACAGCCAAGTCAAATGGTTTCTGGAGTGTACCACTGCAGTAAGACAGATTCAGAAGTTCAGTTCTCAGCTGTGCCCATGACCTGTGCCGTGACCTGCACCAAGTCACTTCATCTTCCCGTTTCCGCTCCAACCTTTTCACATTTATCTCCATGACTTGTGAGCTGGGCAGATGAGTTTCATTGTGTTTGTACAATACATGCTAAACCAGAGCTGTCAGCCCGATTTGTGCCTCTTGGCACTGCCAGTGGTACCAGTTCTTGGGGATTTACTGCGTGTCTGCATGGTCAGTGGCTCTCATGAAGGCTCTTTTCCTGGGATGATGCGCTGAATTAATTTTCCTTTTAAAAGGAAAGCACATTTTTAGGCAAGCTTGAAAAAACAGGCACTAGAAGTTCATACTTGAGAAGGGAAATAATGCAGAGGTGAGGTGGTGCTTCTTTGGATGTGCTGATCATTACTTTTAACATTTGGTTAAAACACGTGTTTTAACAGCAGCGCGGCAGCAACACGGAAAGAGCACAGATGACATACCCACAACAGTAAAATTAGTAGAGAGTCAAAATGCTCCTGTTGCAAAGGCACTAGACAAGCAAGCATCTAATTACCGTGTTTTAGCAGTATGGAAATGCAGTTAATTTACCCGAGGTTGCATAATGCGTCTGCATATTGTGTTTACAAAGGAAGATGCTGCCATTCAAAGGCTGTGGGGTTGTCAGTGGGGATTTTTCAGTGTGTTTATCAGTCCCACGCCCCTCTGCACAATGCCACCGGCGGCCCCTCCTCCAAACAGCGCTGCCGAGTCAAAATCTGCCTGCTCCCTATGCAGGGTGCAGGGCAGCCCTCCAGGGAGAGAGAAAAGGGGCTGGCAAGGAGGAAACATGGACTTTCTATTTCGCTGTTGTTGACTCCGTGGATGGCTTGTTACAGCGTGTGATGGCCTGCTAGAATGGGGATAATGAGTCATTATCCTGCCAATAACAATGTGTATCTTTATTTAATTCTCCTTCTGGCACTGGCTGCCAGCAGGTGATGGAGATGGCCTGTTTTGGATGACAATGAGAGATACCAAGCATATGGGGTGAGTGCAGGGTGTACACACACACACTGGGTAGGTAACAGCACCCAAAGGCCACTTCACCCATCGGCCTTTTGGGGAGATGCTGGGCAGGGGATCACCACCCCAGCGAGCTGAGCACAGTGCACTGGGGAGAGGTGGACAGCCCAGGGGCAGGGCTCCAGCCCAGTGCCTCTCATTGTACTCACTCGCATGGAATACAAAAGCGGGTTTATCGTACTGCCCCTCAAAAGGTAGGAGGCAAAATTACTTGCCCCCAGGTCAGCCCAGGAGCCTGTGGCAAAGTCCAGCCTGCAGCCAGATTTGTGAAGGGAGAAAGAGGAGATGAGACCTTCCTCTGCTTTCACCCATAGGATGCCCTGAGACTGCAGGGGGAAAAGCTTGCTCTTACCTTACAAGTAATTTGATAAAGTCAGTGCTGAGGTAAGCAAGTCAAATTGCTCACTTTGGTAGCTTTATGCTCAGATCCATCCTACCTTGGTAGTTTATGAGTTTCCCAGTTTATCTGATGCTGGGGGGTGCACAGATGCTGCTGTGCTCCATCAAGGGTACCTACTCGGTCCCGGTGCTGCTTGTATCTTGGCATCAGATCTCTCCGGGCTGGCGTGCTGCGTACAAACCATTACATGCAATAACAAGTAAAGCACTGCTTGAACCTTAGCACAAAGAAGCGAAAAAACAAAAACAATAAATGCATTTTCCACAAGGGCAGAGACAGCAGCCTTTGAATGGGAATTGCTGGATCGGCTTATGACTCAGCTGGCTGCTCGCAGAGCACTTCAGCACATGCTCAACTTGGGACGGCAGCTGGGGCTCTGATGGATTTGTTGATTTCAAAGCCAAATGCACACGGAGATGCGTGGTAAAGGGTGTAGGGTATGGTTGAGGTCTGTAGCGCTGGTAGAGCATGGGGATGTGTTGCCCACAACCCTCCATGTGATGGGGTCACCCTGTTGCAGGCAGCCCCTCAGGATGAGCCGGGGTGCACCGTGGTGGGTGAAGGGCACGCTGTGCTCGATGTGGTGTGGGGTGCAGCACGCAGGGCTTGCGGGATGCGTTTCACCACCCGGGTCAAGCCCTGCTTGTTGGAGTGGGAGGAGGGAACTGGCCCAGGCGCCAAAATGTCTGTGACTCTGCTTAGATCATACTTATAATGTTTTTCTGCATACGGATCTACGTAAATAGAAAGGAACCATTCATCTCAGCTGGGAGGACTGGCAGCCTTTGGAGTCACCCTGTCCACTGATAGCCAGCCACCTTATTTTTCGCCTGGTCTTTGATTTCTGCCCTCCTCCCCCCAGCAGCACTGTTCCCAGGGCATCGTCTTCATGAAACAGCCTTTTGTTCATAGGTGCCCAAAGCCAATGTGCCTCTTTGACTGGCTGCTTCATTTCACGTCGACACCCTTAACTGCTGGTTTCATCTTCCTGGTAGCGATTGTCTCAGATGAAGTTTCAGTATCACTGTTTCTCATCTGCGGCTTCAGAGTCCCATTTTTACCAGCCAGAAGCCAAAACCCTTGCACTTGCCTGACCTCTGCAATTACCGGCGGGACTCTTGCTCCATGGCGCTGCAGCCTCTGGCCATGGGGAAACTTTAGAGCAGGGGCCATATGGATAAGCCACGGGAGACCCAGGAACGGCACAGAGTTTGTTTTAAATGTCTGGCTCTTCCTGCAGTTTAATTCAGACTCACTGCTGCGGCCTCACTTGCTGTGAAGCACGGTTTTGATTGCAGTGTCATTTGAATACTGCCTGTGATGGCAGAGGGCCTATCCTCACCTCTCTAGGGTCTGCTTGGTTTCTACTGCTTTTTGCTTCTTAATCTAAAAGCCACTAAGCACTCTAGATTGCAAGTCTCCCACAGATCTTCCTGAGCAAGAGGCAAAGGAAAGCGTTAAACACAACTATTTGGGGATTTCTCACCTCCAATGCGTATTTATGCAAGAGTTCATGCAAGTCTCTTGGAGCTGCTCAGGATATTCTGCCAGATGCACACCACCTTTGGTTTTCATTAATCATGAACATCCGTCTGACTTCAGCCAGCAGCTTTTAATAGCTCTGCAGCAAACCCCACACTTTTGCAAGTGCTTTCAGTGGTGTAAGGAGCCCACAGCACATGTATCTACCATCCTCTTAAAAGATGAAGAGCAAAGTGTGCTAATACTTCTGCAAGAGATTTGAATGGCAAAATGGTGAGCCCATGACATGCCCATAATGCTGCTGCACTGAGTGGGTCTGGTTTTGATTTCAGCTACACATTTCAGCTGCAGCACATGGGAGTCTGGGCTGGAAGCCCCTGTTACACCATTGCTGCACCGTGGGTGTGATGAGGTCCAAATGCGAACTGTGAAGACCATTAAAGCACCCAAAAGCTGGTGTCCGGGTGCAGTGCCATGGGAAGCCTGGCATCAGAATACATTAACTCCAAGCCCCCTGGAAATTCTGCAGCAATTAGGCCCAACATGTAAGATAAGCGAGAGGCCCAGGACCTGCCTGCCTTCCTACAGGCTCTTCTCATTCAGCTCTTTGTCCCTCCAGGGAAGGCTGCCTGATGGAGCAGCAGCACCATGCTATGGGCTGGAGGCCCATGCTGCTGCTCACTGGCTCTTCTAAGGGGCTGGAAGGACAGACATTCAGCCCAGCATCAGGGAAGCTAACCAGCTCTGCTCATGGACCAGATGTGTCAGTACAAGCTCCAGGAAACACAAGCTTGGAGGTCAAGCACTAGCTATGGCCATGCACTGGTTTATCCAAGACAAGAAGTATTCTCCTCTTTCCATTCATTCCCCTACCCCAGCTCTGGGGGATGGACACGACCACGGTACTGAGGGGGAGGGAAAATCTGCTGCTCAGGTTTTCCCCTGTACTAACCAGTGGCAGCTAATTAGATAGCTGATGTCCCACCAGGCCTTGTATTTCTCCTAGGAAACCCTGCCTTGGCCAATCACTTTAGCATGAACTGCAGGGAAGTGTTGATAGCAGAAGAAAATGAGATCACGCTAAAGCTATCACACTGCCTTTCTTGGTGAGAAGAACAAAATGTATTCCCATCCGTCACTCAGATAACTGTGCATGATCTGTTGAGCTCTTCCCATTGCTGCCATTATCAAGAGCTCAGCAGCCACATCAGCTTTGTCTTGAGTCTGAGGATTTTCCCGATTTACTTTCTCTGCAAGTGAAAGTGTAGACACTGTTCATTGATAACTCCATGGATAACTGCTCTTTCTGGACTTTTATTTTCACTATTCAGCCCCTTGTGTAAGTGGGTCTCAGCATACTTCAGGAAGCCTTGAAAGAGAGTATGAGGAGGCAGGGTCTGATTCTCCAGTGCTTCGTTCTGTCTTTTATAACTACACAAAGCTTAAAGACCTCCAAAGCAATTTTAGGTGTAGGAAAGGAGAATCCAGTCTCATGGAATTGAAAATCCTGGCTGCTTTTCATGATGGAGCTGGATGCCGGTGAGCATCATGTCTCTAGAGACTACCTCTCACACAACAGAAGACACAAGAGGCCTGTGGCAGCCCCAGAAAACAACAGTCCCAGCTCCCAGTGCCTTGTATGAAGAGTGAGCCAGAGGACACAGAGCCAGCTTGGGTACCAGGCAGCTTGGGAAGATGATGATATTTTTAGCACTGAGGATCTTCACTGCTGCCGCGATGCCTGCCCAGGACAGGTGCCTCCACAGCAGCCAAGAGCATCCCTTCTTGTTCTTGAATAATCTCTCACATCCATCATCCCAGTGGGCAAAAGGAAATCATGCTGCAGAAAGGACATACCTCTGTTAATTTTTTTACCAGACCAACTATTTTGTCCAGTATTTTTCATATTAAATACCAGCTTCTTCGCTTTGGGACAGATAGCTACAAGTCTGTGAACCCAAAGATGTGATTTATTCACTTGTGCCCCTCTCTCCCACTGATAGCCAAACAAGCTGGTGATGCTTTAACAACAGCTGCCCGTGGGGCTCAGAACACAACTGACAAAATCACCTGGCACGGTTGCAAGTTGTTCACCACACTGACAAACAGTTACCAGTCACTTTCTTCTGTCTCCCCTAGCTTAATCATACTGCAAACCACATCCTTCTGTTGCAGTATGACTTGTCTCCACTGCTTGTGGCTCGTTTTTTGATTAGATGCATGAATGCCATGTTTACCGTGGGGAGAAGTCGCTGCAGAGGTGTGGAGGATCCCCAGTCAGCATGAAGGATGCTTTTGCCCACCAGCTGTGGGAGCTTGCTCGAAGCACCAGGACCCCTTTGGCCTTTAACTAAGCACTATGCTTATCCGATGGTGGAATTCTTGGCTCACATGTTACTTGCATGGTAGCACATCACTGCTACTTCACCCAAAGGGAATCTTACAATCCTGCCAGGGAAGTAAGGGGAGAAATTCACTTCACATAAACTGACTGTGAAGAGACAAATTCTCTGCCTACCTACCAACGGGAACGTGCCTATGCATAGCCCCTGTGTTAACACAGATTACATATTGCATTGAGCATGGTTACTGCCAGACACCTCTTCCTGAAATTCAATAGACATTGACATTTATATCCAGTCTTTGAGGTTTAGCATGCTTCAGCACAAATATACATTTATTAATACCGCAATACACTGGGTCTTATTGACTTTTATTGAGTCTCATTCCACTCACAGATGCACTTTTTTCCCAGACTGTCATGCCTGAAATAAGTTAAGCCAAGAGTGAATGATCTTTCGACAGAATAAGTAATATGCTTAAGGTCACATTCAGCATTATTTTCCTTACCTCCCTTGACCAAAGTGATATTTATAGAGAGGGTTACATTCTGCTCAGCAGTACATTAGTGTCAATGATATGTGACTCCAGTGATTGCAGCAAAGTGGCTCTGAACATACACCGACAAAACAGGGAGCGGGAATTTGGCCCAGCATTCTCAGAATAGGAGCTCTAGGACTGGAGTTACGCCAGGGAAGAATTTGGCCTGTACGGTTTCTGAAATGAGGGAGCCAAATAATACAGAAATGTAAACTGATCTGTAGTCTGTTTATAAGCAAACCCTGATTTCCAGTGATTTAAAGAGCCCAGCTAGGGAAAGGTTAACTTTCAAGAGCAATATAAGACTAGAAGTTATTTCTCTCTGTAAAAAGACATTTTCATAGAAATGAGGACGAATAAAAATCCAGAGACATGACCTTGCTGTGAAAATACAATCCTTTTATGTTTTCCATCTCAGATCATGCTCCTGTGCAGTACAAAGACATTGCTCTGCCTATAAAAGTATTTTCTCTGCTTCTGCTGTCCAGCATTCCCCTGAATCTTCATCAATATAATGCTTCAGTGGCGATAGTAAATAGTCAGGTCTGCGTGCCTAAGGTTCAGTTATACCAGACAGATCTGGCAGTGAGCAGAGTAAGATGCAATGCCCCTGTTATTATTCATTTATGTGCCCAAACAGGAGTCAGGTTCTGCCATTTCCAGCTCAGGGGCTCCAGTGCTGAAGCTGTGACTGCCAGGGCTTCACCAGCATTGCTTACAGCCTTTCTTTCCTCCTTGCAGACTGACTCTCCCTTTCCCCTCTCCTAAGATTATAAATAGAGATTGTGCCTACTGCAAAGCCAGGCTGAAATAGGTCAGAGAGTCTTCAAAGGCAAATCTACATGCAGGAGTCATGCATTTCCATCCGGCGGCAAACTGCCAGGCTAGAGGAGACAGGAGCAGAAAGGAGTTGGCTGATGTTGGTCCAGGGAAGCTGCTGATCCTTTTCTCTTGCTCTGCAGCACCAGATGGCCGGGCCCATCCTGTTTGCTGTATTTTGGTGTATCACAGCGGGCACTTGCCTGGCCATGCAGGAGGGAGAGAAGCAGAAGTGCCAAGGTTAGCGGGTTGCATGGCTCCGCACAGGCATGCTGTGCTGCTGGTTCTGGCAGCCAGCTCCCCTGCAGAGGTCTTGCTTTAAGGCTCAGTCTCAACATTTGGGACCTCTCCTGTCCAAGGATATTCCCAGCATCTGGATGGCAATCGATGAAAGAAGAAACACGCCATGCAAACAAGCCTTCAGCACTTAGCTGATTTTGCTGGGGAAGATCCCATGTGCTAACTGCCTTCACTCACATGCCTAATTGCTTCTAAGTGTGGCACCTTCTGAGGAAATCCCATTTGCACTAACACTCTGTTTTTTCAGGGTGTAACTGTCAGAAAAATAATGAAACAGGGTAAAAACATTTTTAAATCTAAAGAAGCCAAGTCCGTAACAGATGCAAATCTTTCAGCACTTCAGCTCTTCTTTGTCTAGAAACAAAGAATAAAGCTCTGTCATAATTCAGCCTGATCTTCCAACATACTTATGTTCCTATCTCGGGATCTTCAGTGGGAAATGGACCTAAATTATGTGCCATATCCCAAAAGCTGTTGAGTTTTGTATTTGTTTTCTGTATTTGTATTTTGTATTTGAAAATAATGAAAATCATAACATTGCCAGTGAATACAGGAAGCTAATTTCACTGATCAGCTCCATCCTTAATGTGGCATCCTGCCGTACCATGTGTTTCATTTGCAAAATATGAACAGACAAGTTCTGCTGCTTGAGACATTTTAGGATTTGTCAGCCAAAGATGTTTGTGTGCTTCTCACTGGCTGGGCACAGAACGGAGCCAAAGCAGCACAAGGAAACAGGCAGCAAAACCCTGGCTTCTAGTTCACCTCCCCAACCAGCAGACATCTGAGCCAGCTGCCTCCTGCTTGCCCTCTCTTAGTTCCTTGGCTTTTGAACTCACAGTATGCAGAGGCGGGCTCGAGGTGTTTTTACCCACCCTGACCTGCAGTGGCCGGGCTGTACTCTCCAGCGATGTGCAGCGTAGCTGGGACCCGAGCCATGAGCCATGAGCTCCCACTTCCCAGTCAAAGGCCAGCAGCGTTTCTCTGTCTCCTGGAGGAAATCTTGCCCACAGCACTGGGGGACACCTACATCTCACAGAGATGCCATAACTGCAGCTTTGACACAGGCACCTATGCTTAGGGGAGGAATGAAACTTTGGCTGCATCCTTCTCAGTGCCTCATGTCATGGTTTCATGGCCACTGCCAAGACCCAGACTTGTCCCTGTTCCGCATGTACGACCCCAGGCATCTGTGTCTGCCCCATGAACTCCACCTCCAGCCCTGAAGGGAGAGGTGCTTCTATCACCAAAGATAGCCCTGCTGCTGTCATTATATCTGCTATGTAGGACTATCTTCAACAGTAATATACACTGCAAGGGATTACTTGTAATTGTCCTTGTGCAGAGAGTAAGACCAGGGTACCTTTGTCCTGCTTTTCAGATTCTTTTTCAATTAATGCATTTCCCTGCTGTATCACTCCCAGAAACTGTACAGGCAAAAATACTTTCAAAGTTAACTCAAAGCATAGCCTATTTTTTTCCAGATGATCCCTATTTACATGCTCGCAGCACTGGCCGTGTGGTCTCAGAAGGCTGAACTGAAGTAAACAACATGTTGAAATATATTTAGCGAATTACCATGCAAACCACAGAAGAACATAAAGAGAGAGAGGACAAGAGATTTCTTGGTTGGGTAGAGATTTGATGCTTTTTTGAGTTATTTAACTGTCAAAGAAATTAGATATTAAAAAGGCCTATTAGGTCAGTGAGCTCAGCTCTCCTGGGCCAGGCTGTAATTGTTTCTTATGATAAACATAATTTCGAGTGCTTTATCTAGTCAGGGTTTAAAGGCTGCAAATGAAAAGGCGTGTGCCCCCACCCTCGAGGAAGAATTCCACAAACTATCACATCTCTCTGTTGTGCAATTATCTGAACACTCATTTTGCAAATTAGGATGTGTAATCATAAGGATGGGAAGTTGTTTTGGAGTGTCAAAGTGTGCGCAACATCACTCAGGGCACAAACTTTATCTGCTGCTCTTCCTTCCCCTAACAGTGTAATACAAATCCTGTGCAAATGAGAGCAAAACGGTGCAACAAACACCATGATAATGAAGGCAGGATTATCACTCATTTGACGTAATAGCAACGGGCTGGATTTTTGGCCTGGAGAAACCACATCTCTTTTCCTACGTTTCCGTGTTTGGTACGGCTTTACTGAATGATTCACGGACTCTTGAAACATAAGGCATGTGACATGTGTCAATCACCTCGTCTAACTGCATGCACAGCACTTTACTGTGGCAGTCGGACAGGGAGAGTGGGTATGGCTCCGGAGCTGGGTGCTCAGGCTTGCCCTCCTTCCCTGCTCCTGGGCAAAACTTGAGGATCGTTTAATTTCATGCAGGATTTCTAGTCTTGCAGCAATCCTGTCAGAACTATTGCGTGGCAGCTGCCCCCTCCCTTCCTCTCTCTCCGAGCTGCTCGAGGTCTATGAATCACAAACATATTCACTGCATAACGAGTTCGATTTTACAGCTCTTGATCTTGTCAGTCCAATCTTTTCAGGAAGCACCAAGCTGTTGCATTAATGTATGAACAACAAAAGCACTGCACACTTTGTACAGTAGGTGCACAGCTTGGGGAAGCATCGTACCAAGCGCTCCGGTAGCACCTGCACCACACGTAGCAGCTAGACTGGCTTTGCCAGGACACAATGCAGGGTCAATACTCTATGCAGCTACTTCTTATTACAAGAACAATCACAGAATCATAGGATGGTTTGGGTTGGAAAGGACCTTAAGACCACTAGACCATGACGCCCAAGGCCCCGTCCAACCTGGCCTTGAACACTTCGAGGGATGGAGCATTCACAGCTTCCTTGGACAACCTGTGCCAGTGTCTCACTACCCTCATAATAAAGAACTTCTTCCTTATATCTAACCTGAATCTCCCCTGTTAAGTTTTAACCTATCACTCTGTGCTCTCTCATGGATTGGTTGTACAGAGTGTTGTACAGTGGGTGTTGGATGCGATGATTCTTTAGTATGGAGGTGATGAGGTATCGCCCCATCCCTGGTGGACACAGATGCATTGTGTCCACATCTCAACCTTCTCTTCAGGAAATTCCAGGCAGAAATACTGGAGCCCCAGCAGGGGTTCAGAGCTGGTATCACACTGTTAAACCACAGTATAAGAGCCCATTCTGGGGGGTGGAAGCAGCTCGATGTCTGGATGAGCTATGGCTCTTAGCCGATCTGTTTGAACCATGTTAGCTTGAAGGCTAACAGGGCATAAGAGACTGGGAGAACTTTGGCCTCCTAGCAAAGGCTGTCACATCTCATCCACTCCTACAGCAAGGGCAGCAGTCCACGCCTGGCTGCAATGTGCCTGCCAAAAATGCATCTGATGATTTCAGGAGGCAGAGAAATACCCACTTCCTTTGGAAGTTTGTTCCTGTCTTGCTTCATCATAGTGTTTGTTTTTTAAACTTTGCAAAAGTTACGATCATAGATGATAAAAATCTGTTTAAACCCATATCACTTGTGCAACTCTATCTTGGCAGCTCAGTAATCTCCCTGGAAGGATGTGATGATGGTCTCAAGCCAGTATGCTCCGTGTCACCAAGAAAAAAGAGGTCTCCACCTTTCCCACACACAGCAATGACTCGCAGCTACTCCAGGTGACCTCAGCAGAAAGGACTGCTTGGGTTTATACAACTGACAACCTCCTCAGAGTTTCCAGGCAGGTCAAGATGAAGATGCCAGGCTGCTTGTAACTCACTTACCTCTTGTTTCCAGGATTCTGCTTTCCTTTACACCTCAGTAGCTAGGCAAAACCAGAAAGAAATCCACAGCAGCGGATGGAGAACGAGGTGCAGTTGGATCATAAAAGCTGTCAGACAATTGTGAAGGGAGCGCTGAATGTTTTTTGCAATACTTCTTCTGAGAAATAAGTTTACAAGGAGGACTTTCAAGAATGTGGATGCATTCACCAAGAAGCCAGCTTGCACAAAGAGAGGCTTTTACTCTGCAGAATTTATGCATATGTTTAACTCGAAATGGAACAAGCCAAGAGCTTATAATCTATATGCTATACACTAATAATCTAATACTGGAGAAGCACTGCATCTGGCCCTGTTAGGTCAACTTCTGATCTCTATTAGGCATCAAAACAATTTATAAAAAGAAACTGCAGAGAAAAAAATTAATTCCAGAAAAGATATCCAAGAGAATTCCTGTTGGGTGTGGGAAAGGATTACAGGCAACTTCCATTTGTGGTATTGTTTCCAAAAACAATGAAACACTTTCAAAGTTTGTGCTTCTCTTGACATTTCTCAGCTCCTAAAGCACTGAAAGGCAAGTCTGAGAGCCACAAAGGTACTTAAGTGCTAATGGTTTAAGTGAGGGTTAGTCAACCAAATACTTCAAGCACCTGGGCATACACATCCCGCCCCTTGCACAAGAGGTTTGTGGCAGAACAGTGACCAGATATCAAACTTACTTGCCTGACAAGCCAGCCTAACTTTCCCACTTGGGAAATGGGAAATTTTCCTGGGTTTAATGGGCTTTGCTTCGGAGTTGCCACTCAAGGCAGAAATCATTTCAGTGCAGAGAAACGGCACCCAACCCCATTTCTGAGGATGTCCAGTCGTATGTCCTTGCCACTGTGGATATAAAAACCAACGAATGGATGCAATTCTTGAAATCTGAGTGTTTGCCAATGTCCCAGTGTTAAATATTAAGAATAACTGAGTCTAACTCATTCTCTGAGCTGTGTTTCAAACTTGCCCACTACCATCCTTGCCGACGGATCTGAGTTTTGACCCAGGCACTTCGACAGCAAATGACTTCAAGTGATCCTTCTCACACTAAGGAGTCAACTCTCCATTGCTTGTGGCTATAATAACTGATCCTCTTCTGCTTCTTTTAAAACTTCTCATTTCAGATAACATTATCACAGAGTTCAGCAAGAAATAAAAAAGCCATTTACATCACTCATGTTATTTACTTACATTTTTACATGTGTAGTACTTGGGGACAAGGCTTAGTGGTCGACTTGGCAGTGCTGGGTTAACAGTTGGACTTGATTATCTTGAAGGTCTTTTTCCAACCTAAACAATTCTATGATTTTAGCATTACATTCAAATCAGATGATGGAAACCAACCTGTTTGGCTCCCCTTTGTCAGTTGGTTTAAAAGCACCATGCTGCAGCACGTGGGATTCAGACTTGGCACAGTGAGTACCTACACTCGAGCAAACTGTTTTCTCACATTGGGATGCCATTTCTATGACACTGCTTGGAAAAAGAAACCCACTTCCATTTATTCCTCTCCAAGCATTTTGCATGGCTGCCTGTGACAGCAACATTTGGATGCATTCCACACTGAATTGACTGGCAATAGTGGAGTCCATAGAGTGCCTGTCTGCAGAAGGCAGCTCCGCCTGAGGAAAAGATCCCTTTGGAAATGGATGGAAGGGGAAGGATGGAGGAGGATTTTGCTGTGGATGGGGTTCTACTTACGGTGGCAAAGTTTTCCAGCAGTTCTCAAAGACAGACCTAGGTACAATCAGTCTCCTTTAAGAGATGTAAATCACTAATTGCATTGCGCCCTTTGTAGTCAGCCAGTTGACTAAATTACACAACGCCTCATTCTGCAAAAACAGAAAGTATTCCCAGGCAAAGCAGATGACAGTTCTCAAGCAGCTGATTTACAAGTGCCTTGCCAGGAGAAACCTGGAAAACAATGTACGCAACACCCCAAATCTGCTTGGGAATTTCATAAGGCTATAGCATTGTTTCTATAATGAAATAAACCCCATCTATGCCATCATCTTTCACGACAGGAATTATATAATGGTCGATATTTCATAAAGTTTTATGTCAGTGGGACTACATGTTAAAGCTCATACAGGCGTATTTAAAATCTAAAGCTGAAGAGCACACAAACACGGAAAACTTTGGTGATGCCACGATGTATGAAGAGGTTTATACCCCAGCCATCCCAGGCTGCAGATTATAGATTTGCCTCTGTCCTAATTACACACTCCATCTCCGTGCATTAGCATGGAGCCTAGAAAACCTGACTCATCACTTCTAACAATCCCGGTTTCCCGAGGCAAACACACACACACACACACGCGCGTGCTCCCAACGTTCCCCCAAAGCAAACACCTAACGCTGTTCTGCCTGGCAGCACAGCAGCCTTGTCCCTGCATGTGCAAGCTGCCGCCTCGGAGCGGGCACTGCTGCTCGAAGCAGCTCGG
>NW_009915170.1:0-5428 GCF_000696875.1 Nestor notabilis | reverse complement strand
TCCAACCCTATTTTATGATTCTATGATTCTAAGTCATATCTTCAGTTTGCCACAGAATCAGGAATCGGGACTGTAAAAATTTGCTCATCTTGTTAAATCTTGCATGTCTTGCCAGTTTGCCATTTGCTATACAAGGCCTCAGGAAATACTAGGATTTGTGACAGGGGGAAGCTTATTAATGTGAAAGTTGGCAGAAAGCATACCTTATCTCTCTCTACAGCTACTTGAAAGGAGGACAGAGAGACATGGGGGTCCATCTCTTCTCCCAGGTAAGAAGCAATAGGACAAGAGGTAACAGCTTCAAGATACACCAGGGGAGGTTTAGATTGGATATTAGGAAAATTTTCTTCACAAAAAGGGTGATCAGGCATTGGAACAGGCTGCCCAGGGCAGTGGTGGAGTCACTGTCCCTGGAAGTGTTCAAAACCCATGTAGATGAGGCCCCCAGTGATGTGGTTTAGAGGTGGTTTTGGCAGTCCTTGGGTAATGGTTGGACTTGCTGATCTCAAATTTCTTTTCCAGTCTAGTTGATTCTACAATTCTACATGTATTTATTAGAGTGGCAGGGAAGGCACCTTCTACTATTTGAAGGTAAATGAGTCTAGAATGTATCAAGAAAATAATTACTGCCTATGTATCAGATGTCATGAAATGAGAGAAATCAAGAGCTAGACAAAGGCAGAAGAAAAAAAAGGGACACCAGCATATGTCTGCAGGTGGTATGTCCTTTCCCAAAGTGGTGGCAAACTGAATAGCCCACGAGAGGTCAGCAGTGGAGGAGAGCTCAGACTGTGATACCTATTTGGTAAGTGGAATACCATGCAGACTGAAAAATTTAAGATACTGCAGAACATCTACAAAACATAAGAATTTCATAAAAATCAGTCCCAGTCAAGGTCTTCAATCCCAAGACCTTCCAGATGACAGAGTGGGACAAAATCTGGCACGCTGAGAGAAAACTTTTTGCAAAAATACTAGGGGAAGAGCTAGCTTTTCAAATCTCTATTTCTCCTCCCTATTTTGAGAAAATATGCTTTCCAGATGAGCACCTGGAATTTCCATGAATACCATTCACATGCAACAACAGTCATTAAAAATGTTTAAATGCTATGCTGACTGTATTCAGTAAGATGTGAGAATTTACTGCTCTTGCAGTGTTTCCTCTCCAGTAATTCCCTTCTTCCTTTCATTAAGTGCCACTATTGTTTTATTTTCTCAGTCCCAGGGAAAAGGTGTACAGAATTAAAGTGTTAGATGAAAAGCTTTCATTCTGGTAAAAGCTTAAGGGCAAGATTGCATAAACACTGGGAGAAAGTAGAAATAACTTATTTACATTCCTATATTTCTAAGGAGTAACAGATTTCTCTGTCAACAGCTTAACAAAGCTGGATCAGAAATTGTTCCTCAAGTGAATAATAATGAGAAAAGAATGAGATTTGAGATGCCTATTTAATTCTGAGCTATGTTTTGGCTCTTGCCTTATATTAAGTAGCTTTTACATTAGAATAAAACAGAGGCTTGGCCCAAATAAGTCAGTGGAAAAGTCCTAGCTTGGGTCAGGCCTTAAAAGGGCCATCATCTTACCAGTAATAGTCAAAAGAGGCTGCTGCTTTTTTCTGTCTCAATAACTTTTCTTACAAACATCATTTTCACTTTAAAATTTTTTTCTGTCCTTCTAGTAATGACTATAAAGACCTCCAGTGTAACATTTGGACACCTGGGTCAGGGCAATCCCAGGCACAGCTACAGGCTGGGCTGAGAATAGGTTCAGAGTAGCCCTGCGAAGAAGGACTTGGGGGTGTTGGCTGGTGAGAAACTGAACATGAACAGGCTTCAGTGTTGGGGCTGTTCAGCCTGGAGAAGAGAAGGCTGCATGGAGACCTCATAACAGCCTTCCAGTATCTGAAGGGGGCCTATAAGGACGTTGGGAAGGGACTCTTTGTAGACACTGTAGTGGTAGGACAAGGGGTAATGGGTTTAAACTTAAACAGGGGAAGTTTAGATTAGATATAAGGAAGAAGTGATTTACAGTGATGGTGGTGAGGCACTGGAATGGGTTGCCCAAGGAAGTTGTGAATGCTCCAGCCCTGACTGTGTTCAAGGCCAGATTGGACAGAGCCTTGGGCGACATAGTTTAGTACCAGGTGTCCCTGCCCATGGCAGGGGGGTTGGAACTAGGTGATCTTAAGGTCCTTTCCAACCCTGACTATTCTATGATTCTGTGATTTGCAGCATATAAACCTGCAAACAGACAACGTAACTGAGATTTATTTTCTGTTTTCAAATTACCAGCACTCCCAGGCTTACAGGCTGTCAGTAAAGAGCTATGACTCTGCTCATAAATCAGTGCAGAAATTACTAATGATATGTAGTATTAGAGTTGGTATGAACACTGTTTCTGCCAGGCAGGCATTCTAGATTGTCCCACAGACCAGACAGTCCATCAGCAGAAGACCCTGCAATCCTCACACAAACAGGATGTCTAGAAGGCTATGGCATATCACTTATGCTGCCTTTTTTCTGTTAGACCAACAGGAAAAGGCTACAGACGTGTCTCAAACACATATATTTCAGACAAGGGAGAAGAGTTAATGGACAGCAACCTGACCCAATGTTTATGAAAGGCAAAGGAAGCATACACTGAGGAGGGAAGAAAAGGATACCTATTTGGTAAGCGTAAGTGGTAATTTGGTAATTTCCTGAAGGAAACATGAAAGGATTACCTCATAGCAGCGGGTATATCCTATGGGATATAAAAGAGCTGTCTGAAACCTGCTTTGCTGTTACCAGCCAGGAGGTACCCAAAAGGTGCAGACAGTATCCCTTATTCTTGTGCTTCACACAGGTACCCTAGCCAGACCATGTGAACACATACATCTTGGCACTTGCGTGAGAGCCTGAGAGGCTCAAATCAAACTGCTGAAAGATTTTGTATCAAAAAAAAAATAAAAATCAGCTTCCTCTTCCTTAAGAACAAGCACTAAATTCTGTGGCACTAATCTGGCACTGAAGTCCTGATCATGGAAGGGAAGAATGCACAGCATCTTGTAGAGGTAAAAGCAGCCAAGGGATTATTGTGATAAGGACAACCTTACACTGCTTAGTATAAATCATAGGAACTCAAACCTCAAAATACGAGGCACAGGCAATCACGGGAGCAAAACCATGGCAGCAGCTGAAGCTGTCAGGGCCCTGGCCTAGAAACAAAGGGCAAAAGCCTTTTCCTTCCAACAGTATGAACCCTTGGGAAACGAAACAAGATGGAGAAGGAAGCAGTCACCCTTGCAGAAAAAACCCATGAACAGTTTGCCTCAGATAAGAAAAGCTACCTGATTATAAAGCTGATTAGTGTCTGCAAGGCCACCCCAGGTCGGTGTCACTTCCACTGGGTCTCAGCAAGAGGCTACAGCTCTTCCTTCCTCTGGTTTTAACACCCAGATATGAAGACCGCAACAACAGGACAATGTGAGGTATAGGAGGAGGCAGCACATGCAAGTACAAAGCAGCTCTCCCCAAATCCCGAGCTAAATTTAAAAATTAAAAATAAAAAAAATGACAGCTCTTCTGAAAGATGAGTAACAGCTTCTTTTTGACTACCCAAATATCACATGTTATATCATGCAAGGAAAAATATCCAGCAAAACAGACCTGCAAATCACCATTAAGTTTACCAAAGAGTAGGCTGAGGTGGCAGCCAATCTGGACCTCTGAAATGGCAACACTGACCCTCTTTGCTTTTGCCTTCAAATACTTCTTGTGTGTTTTTTCCTGCAGAAAAATTTATTTTGAAATAAAATATGGGTTTATGTTTGTTTGTTGTTTACAACCCGTTAGGTTTATAAACTCTCTTTTATCTGTCTGTTTCATTTATTTGAACTACAATAGATCAGACAGAATTAGTTGCTTAGCAACTTTTCAGTGGCAGAATCTATTTTGGAAAATTTGTGGTGCTCATACTAGAGGTCAGAAAAATTTATAATATCGTAAGCCAACCAGAAAATATGTTTCAACAACAAAGATTTCTTGCAAGACTTCTAATTCAGTGAGAGAGGATTGCAGATTACCACCAGAATGCTCTTCTGAAAAGAGATAACGTATATTTAAAATGGAGAAAGTAATAGGAAGGCAGGAAAACAGGTAGATTTGGATGAAGTAATGTTGTATCTCTAAAGTATATTCCATTTCTTCCTGCACTGCAGCTGTACTCTGCACAGGCTGGACTCTTGTGTTTGCAGAAAAGATAAACACAATTAAAAATCTACCTTTATGTGAAGGTCTAATAAATATCATTTGTTTCTTACCTGCTGATAACTGCAAAGGAGGCTAACACACAAAGGCATGATTAATGGAATTGAATGTATTCAGGGAATATGGCATCTGTCACAAAATATTTTACACAGTGCTGAGGTAGTTTGCTTGAAAACAAATTCCCTCAGATGGCACAATAGATGGTGTCACTTCTGTGATCTTTCCTGATTTACAAAACATTCTCCAATATAAGTTTCCACACAACACTCACACACTGTACTTTGGCACATATAAACCACATTCTCCTCTGGTCTTCCTCCAGAGATATTTCTGACTTTCACACTGTGATTACAACGTGCAGTGTGTTCCACCTGGATTTTTAAAACCTGGAGATAAATGGCAGAATCTCTGATTTGTTTTGTTTTGGGTATTTTTAATGCTTATGTTAACATTCTTGGCACCTTTACACTTAACAGAAGGAGTTAACATTTGACTGGGTCTCAGCAGCACCCAAGATGCTTTATGCACTGGCACTCAGCATATAAAAAGTATGTTTTGGAAGTGTGCTGTTCCCACTCTACCGTAAGTAACCTTATGGAATTATGTGCAGTTCTTCCCTTTTAGGGCTTTGGAGAAGAACTGAACACCAAATTAAAAACATAAAATAAAAAAATATGAAAATAAAAGAGCAAGCTTTGTTTTAAGAGAGAATTTTCCCAAGTGAAAAGTACAAAGCCTGCCCTGTGATTTTTCAGTGGCCTTTTCTTCTGAATATATCAAGAATAGTCTGCATTCTGGACATTTATGGGGTTAATCTGTTTACCAAGAGCCTTTGCCTTTCCCTCTGTGCTTTAAACCACATACAAGTTTTTGTTCTCTCACAGCATGCATTTGCCCCTTCATGGAAAGCCTCCACTTTAGAGCAGGTATGTAAAAGACTCATGCAATGACCTCTCACTTTTAATGGTTGTGAAGAGCTTTTTTACGTGGCCATTTTGTTTGGATGCACGCACCCATGTGTGTGTGCGTCTTGGGGCAGGGAAGGATACACATTAATTGAAAAGCTGAAAACCACAGGCAAAGTTTAGGAATATTGTTATTAGTGAAACCAGATATGCTTAGCATAAACTAAGAGTATCTCACCTTACTTTTATTTTACAAGTCAAAAAAAAAAAAAAAA
>NW_009915169.1:0-13248 GCF_000696875.1 Nestor notabilis | reverse complement strand
GGCGCCTCGGGTTGTCCCCTTCCCCTTCCTTTACCCCCTCTCCCTTTACCCCGTTCCCGTGAGCAGTAGTTCCAGAGGTGCCTCTCCAGGTCGGGAATCGTTGCTGCCATAGGAAGTGTCGGGAAACGCTGCTTCCAGAGTCCGGCATCCCCGGAAACTAGGGTCCAAAAAACGCCATAGTCCATGAGGGGGTCTCACATGGGATAGGCTTGGGGTGTTGGTGCTGTGACAGGGACAGTGTCACAGCTGCCAGGCTCTGCGAGAGGGTGGAAGCAGGAGCATCCCGCTGCCGTCCAAGTTTCAATCCTTTCTGTCTTCCCAGAGGAAGTAACGGCAGGTAATGTAGTTTTATTCTTCCCAGCTATGGACACGAACGCCAAAAGCTCTCCTTCCAGAGCAGATGGCTGGAAACCGGACAACTTGAGGGTGTGCAAAACCCGTGCAGGAACCAGAATAAGCTTCACTCCTCTCATAAAACACTTGGACCGCCGCTAAAGGGTGACCGTGCCCACCCATCGATGGACCTCCTTTCGTAGTGGCCAGGAGTGTTTTCTAAGCCCCATCCCTGGCAGTGTTCAAGGCCAGGTTGGACACAGGGGCTTGGAGCAACCTGCTCTAGTGGGAGGTGTCCCTGGTTGGAACTGGATGGGCTTTAAGGTCCCTTCCAACCCAACCCATTTGGTAGCATGAAACCTTACGGTGTGGCCACAGGATGGCACCATAATCCTAAGAAGTGAAGGGAAGTGTGTCCTGAAAAGTCTGCTGTGGCTGTGAGGTGTTAGCTCTTCGGTCACTAGGGCAGATCCTAAACACACTTAACAATTCTTTTCTATGCTTATTTATTTTACAAACACTTAATCCTCCGGGATCAGCGTGAATTGTGTGAGATAGTGCTTTTACCATCTGTAAAAATAAAGAAAGCTGAATGTCATGATGACCAAACTAGCATATTTATTATTAGATTATTAGCAGCAAGCACTTAAGAACACTGGAGTCATCCTGATGGTCCTGTGTTATTTGATCACGCTGGTTCTTAGTCCACTTCCAAACCCCTGAATTCATTCTGCCTACTCTTTCAACAACCTGTTATGAAGAGGAATTTATGTTCATTAGATAAGGAATTTATCTTCATTAAGGGAGGGAGATCAAGAAGTCTAACACACAAAAGTTAACCAACTTTAATGGGTTGTATAATACAAAACATTATTACAATCTATTGGCAAAGTCCATAATTGAATGTACCAGCAGAGCTATCAGACACTGTGTTTTCCGTTACCTCCTTGAATGTGGAGCACAGCTCACTGTAGTAGCTGAAATCTGGTTTATTCTCATTTGCTGAAGTGTGGTCCCTTCTCAGTGAAGGGATAGTAGCCCTTGATAAGCTGCTGAGGCACTGGGCCACCAGTCTCTTCAGTTCCACATCTTCCTTCTGGAAGCTGCTTGTCACTTGGAAAGATCCGAGTGATGCTGAAATTACCCAATTTCTGCTTGTACTGATACGTGTTTTAAAGGCATATGCAAAGTCCAGGAAGTAACAGATGTGCAGGGTCTTATATGCAGCTGAAAATCTTGTAACTTAGTTTTTGTAGTATACTTGTGTTCCAGTTCTCATGGGGATGTAGTCCAAAAGTGGTGCTTAATATGGCAAAACTGAATAACATAAAACAAATGATTTGATAAGCAAAGATTTCCCTATTTTACTTCCTGCTTTCACAAGCACATGGCAATGTAAAACCTCTTTGGGGCTGTTTAAAACAGTTGCTTCTTTGAAAAACATTATTTAAGAGGCTATCTAGAGGAGTTGGGAAACAGAAATTGCCCTGATGGAAATCAAAATCCTCAATTTTAATTTCCTGTCTCCACAGTTGTCCAAACCCACATGTTTTAGGGGAAATAAAAGAAATGCTAGAAAGGACAACTTGTCCTAAATTAATTAATCATGTGATCTTAAGCACACGAGTAGTCCCCTTTTATTTCATCTTTTCTATGTGTTCAAGTGCTTTGCTGGATCTGAGCTTTAAGGGGAAGCCTCGTCATATTTGACGACCAGTCTTACTAATCATGGAAGCTTTTGCTCTCTGTAAAACTCCTAAATGGCAGAAAAAAATCATTGGCATAGCCCCCAAATGGTACCTGCTTCTAAACCAGAAAAGAGTTGCTGTAGAGTCTGTAGAACAGTGAATATTTTTACTTTTTGACAACTTAAATGTCTATAACGTATGTTTATCTCTAAAAACATCTGGATCGGCCCTGTTCAGACACCATTTTCACACCTCTAATACTGTTGTGGTTTTGCAGCCATTATGACTATGTTCAGTCCAGATTTTGAAGTTATTCTCTCTAACCAGGCTAGAAAAATGGCAAGCAAAATCACTGCACTAAAAGGCTAAACCCCTGTTGACTTGTCCATGTCTGATGTAGCCTGGTTAAAACTCCATGTGCAATGCTTTAAAGTATTATAAACACGTGTCTTTTTGATCAAAGATAGGTCACTGGATTAGCTTTGTAGTACAAATAGCACATAAAACAGCAGCTGATTAAGAGAGAGCTTGCTGAAATGTCAAACTCTTAAGTCACTCAGATATCAAAACCTAGTAGTTAAAGCTATTATGAGAAAGATCCAAGAAGTCAGTACTCAACCATACACAAAGGAAAATATACTTTGAAATATCAGAGTCTATTCTAAATGTATAAGATTTTCCCATACCCCTTGTAGGGATTCTATATCACAGATCTCAGCAATTTAGCATTATTTACAGAGATACATAATCAGGCTTAGTAAAATCTGTGACTGAGCCTGATTTAAATGAGTGAGATACCTTGTATAAGGTACAATCAAGAGATGTTTCCAAAGAACAGGTATAATTTCTAACCTCTAGTTCACTTCATAAAAACAGTTTATGAGCCTGCTAGTGTTGGCCCCCAGCCTTTGTGTGAACCTTGGGCAGGGACACCTTCCACTAGAGCAGGTTGCTCCAAGCCCTGTCCAACCTGGCCATGAACACCGCCAGGGATGAGGCAGCCACAGCTTATCTGGGCAACCTGTGCCAGCGCCTCAGCACCCTCACAGGGAAGAATTTCTTCCTTATATCCAACCTGAACTTCCCCTGTTTCAGTTTGAACCCATTTATGTACAAATACCCAAATGTATGAGCAAAACCAAGCTTTGGTAAATACGCATTCTGTGATCTGTTGCAGCTGACTTGGAGGCAACATCCAGGACAGATTCTGCAGGTTTCCGTCACAGACTTAATTTCACACAAGTCAATTCCACCTTTTTGCTGGGCACAACTTACAAGGCAGCAGAAACTTCTTGTTCCCCAGTAGACTGTGTGTAGGTGGAGCTGGCCCGTTCAGCTGTGTCAACATAGAAAACGGGACAGAATTTAGAGAAGTGGAATGCAATCTGCTTTCGGAAAAGGCTGTGAAGGTACTTCCTAAATTTTTCTCCAGCGAAGGCATAAATGATAGGGTTGATACAGCAATGGATCATGGAGATCGTTTCTGTTACTTGGATTGCCTTTTGCAGTTGACCACTGCCTTGGCAAGTGTTGATGGAAAAGGTACCTTGAAAATCACGCAAGAAAATGCAGATGTTGTATGGTGCCCAGAAAACAAAGTAGACAATCATGATGATAAAGATCAGCCTGACTGCTTTATGTTTCTTCTCATTCCTACATTGCAGTAGTGTCTTTATAATTTGTGTGTAGCTGCAGATCATAATGAACATTGGAATAATAAGTCCCAGGATGTTCATTTTTAAGGTCAGGAATTGCTTCCATACATCTCTCTGCTCTGGTGGATAATGAGTGCTGCAAGTAAAACGTGCATTTTCCTTCTGAGTTCTGTGGAATACCATCCCAGGAACAGAAGCAAACACTGCAACAGCCCAAGTGACCACGCTGGTGAGAATGCCGTAGGTAACTGTCCTGGCTTTCAGAGCAAACACTGCGTGCACTATGGCCAGATACCTGTCTAGGGTCAACAGGATTATGAAGAAGATCCCACTGTAGAAGCCAAGGAGGTAGACACCAGAGAGAATTCTGCACAGCGCCTCCCCAAAAATCCAGTCGTGAACAGCATAGTAAGCCCAGAAAGGGAGAGAAAAGACAAAGAGCAAATCAGAAATTGCCAAATTGAGCAGGTAGATGTCAGTCATACTCCTCAGTCTCTTGTATTTTACCAGGATAAGGACAACAAGCATGTTGCCTGTGAGGCCAAATATCACCACCAAAGAATAAAGCGGTGGCAAAAGCTTTGCTGCTAAGTGCTTTTCCTCAATTCCCGTGCATGGTGTTGAATCACCATAGTCAAATGTTGTTGTCAATTCCCAGCTGTCCGAATCCATGGTGTAGTTTTCCATGGTGTGTTGGTCTGGAAAGGAAGGGAAGGATGTTAAACTAGAGGAAACTCCAAGCTTGGCAGTGACGGGAATGAAACATGCTGGTGTTCTCCTCTGGAATGCTTTTTGTTATTGAGCACATGAGCATTTCTGCCTCAAAGTGTGGATGAGAATGAAAATGCAGAGCTCACAGGAAACCCATCTCTGTACCTGTGAAGCCACATTGCTACATGTTGGAAGTGTGCTGAGGGTAATTTCCTATGTGTACGCTCTGTGGTGTGGTTTCCTTCCCATCAACTGCCTGACCCAACCAGAAGCAGAGGGATGATGAATTCAGTCAGAGCAGTGGCTAGTTTTGCGCTGTTGTGCTCAGCAGGGGCTCAAAACCATCTGCAAAAAGAAACTCAGCTTGTGGATGGAGTGACCCAGAGGCAGACCCTCAGTCTGCTTTTTGTTAGAAGCTCCTAATGATCTGTTCTGATTTACAGCCTGTGAAATCCCTGAAGTGCCTCTTTGTGAATCTCTAGACCAAATTGTTAAGTTGAAAGGACTGTTTTGTCCTCTAAGCACTAATTGCTCAAAATGCCAATGTCCTTACTTTGTCTCAAAGAGGTTAAGTTAGCTACACCTATGCTGAGGTCCTTGGGAAGGGACTGGTTGCAAGGTCTTTGACCAGTTTCCTGTCCCAGGATCTGAGTACCTCCTGAGCTGCCAGGTCCTGATGGAGATTCTTATGCTGTACAGTATAGACATGAATCTTCCCCAAAAGGAGGAAGCATTATTGAAGCAAAATCTGCACCTTGGAAACAAAAAGAGGTGCTGCTTTTCAAACCTTTTTCCCACCCCTTCCACAACTTCTTCCTGAGTCTAGCTATCATCTCTGCTCTGAACAATATCAAGACCCAGTACATCCATGTTCAAGCATTCCTTTGGCATTTTGAGCATGGCATGAAGTTTTCTGGAGAACAAGGAAGAAGAGAGAATTGGCACGTTTTTGCAGTTTGGGTCTCAGCTTTGCCTAGACACAATTTCTTGGGGACAAAGTGCTGTCAGACTTCTCAAAGACTGGCTTTCAGGAAGCTCTTGCAATCTCTGTGAAACACCCCCCCTGCCAGCCGTACTAACAACATAGCTATTTTCATACTGAGACAGTGGTTTTATTGGTAAAGGAAGTGGCTGTGGCTCAGGTGTATGGACAGCAAATAAGTTGATTTTAAAGTATCTAAGGGTTTATATTTCTTAAGTACTTTCAGCAACTCTTCTAGGGAAAAAAAAAATCACCTTTAGGAAACACTCTTGGGTCCAAAAAATTAACTTCTTTCTTTCAAAACATGACAAGACTTGGACACTGTGAAATAGTTAATATTCCATTCAGCTAGATCTGATAGATCTGTGTTGCATGCCCTGACAGTACAAGTCTCTGGTAATGCACATAGCTCAATATCCTCATTTCTGGTGTGTAACTCAGCCATGCTGTGTACTGAGATTATGGGATAAGGCACTGGTTGCTACAGCGTGCCAGACCCAGCATGTCCCATCTTGATCATTTGGCACCTGTGTAATGCTCATATATAAACACGGGTATGAAAAACACCCGGGTCATAAACCCAGAGTAGGATTTTATGAGTGTGTGATCAATAGGATTCATGCAAATGTTACTGCAAAATGCTGCCTCCACATTATTGTGGTAATTCTTTTTGTGCCAGCCCCTTCTCCCTGCTAACTGCTATCTCAACGCCTTCCCTCCTTTTTGTCTGCTTTCTTGGAATGACAACCACATCGTCCCTGCATTTCATCTCCTTCCTCTCAACCCTTTTTGCATGCTTAAATTGTGGTCTCCCTTTCGAGTGCTTCCTTCCACTAACTGAGCCCCATTCCTCTAGCCCAGCCTTTGCTTCAGAAGCCTCTCTCTGCAAAAACGTTTATTAGCCTGAATCATGTAGTATCCAGCACATGCTAACAAGGGAAACTAGAGGTACTAAATGTGGAAACCAGAAGAAGGAATTGTAAGTGGGTTTGTGCTTTATCCAGAAATCTCACTGTTTTAGGACAGAGTGTTGGCCACTGGCTAGAATGCTTCAGTGGATTAATTGACCCAGGTTGTTCACCTGATGTTCTAATGGTCAGAAAACCCCAAAGATAATACTGGAAGATTTCTGAAGTAAGGATGTTTCAAAAAGAGGTCTATATTATGTTGAATACAGCTTAGATAAATGCAGTATTTCTAGATATCTGCAATTTGCTCTACAAATTCTGTTGCTCTGATTAAGACCAGCACTCATTCAAGTTCTGGAGAGGAAAAACTCCATAGAAAGGCTGAGCAACTCATGTCACTGTTTCACTCTGAGTTTCAGGGCAGAGCCCTCTGTTTCTAAAGAGGCAAAGATTTTCAGTTCATTTGCACAGTGCTATATAATGGTAACAATTAAAAAGGTATAGTAAACAGGTAAAATGCTAAGCTATGCTGCATGTAAACAGGTTCCATGACATAGTGTTTAAAACACAACATCAGATTTTCTGTAGTCATCCTGTGAGAAGAATAAGTGCTCTTCACTGAAATAAGCTGTTTTGTCCTTGCAGTAGCAGTTTTAAAATCCATACTTCCATCATTATGTATCATCTTATACATTTCTATATATTCTCCCTGCCCATTGGCAGGAGGTTGGCAGGGGTTTGGAACTGGTCATCTCAAAGTCCTTTCCAACCCAAACCAGTCTGTGATTCTATGATTTCCAGTGAAAAAAATAAATCACAGACATACTCCACTGTGTTTTTCAGTCAGCTCAATCTCTAGAGATTTACTTCTTAGCTTACCTGGGTCCTCTGCTCAAGTCTTGTAGTGGTTCTGTCCTTTAGAAATAGTGTATTCCATTTAACATATCCTATGCATTTCCCAGTGTAACTGTTAAAGATGAGTTCACTGGCAAGATTCCACAAGTATTTTTCACCTCAGGTATTAGGCTACCTAACTAACTACTATATGTTACAAAGGAGCAAAGGTGACTTACCATGTACCTTACGGTGCAAGTGATGGCTGGGTTATACATCAAGAATTAACGCTAAACTGACTTGTCAGTCACGAGAGGAAGCTCAGAAACACCTCTTCCTGCATGAAAAAGGATGTATCAGTTTGAAAACTTCTAGCAAACAAGTCTGTTTGCATTTGAAAAAAAAAAATAATCAAGGAGCAGTTCTCTTTTTTCTAAAAATGGGTCATCAGATGTTACTTTTCTGCTGCTGTGAGATGTGCAGAGATGTTGAAATGTGGAGGATCCTCCTAGGAGCTGAACTCACGGTTTCACAACCCGCAGCTGGAGCTTTAGAAAGAGGGTTTTATATTGTTGTGGTCTTTTTTTCATTTAGCTAATCTCCTTGAGGCAAGAACAGTTTACAGGAGCTTCATCCCTTTATAATTCTGAATGATTCAATACCTCATGGGTTTTGTCTATGAACAAAAAGTGAAGCTCTTGAATAAAGCTTCCAGTTCTATTCAGAATTACCTGCACTTTCTGTTGGCTTGCTCTGAGTTTCAGTCTTTATATTTTAGGAGATGTGATTGATTCTATTTTCCCCCATCCTAGTCTTTTGGACTGTTTTTTGTTTTAATCGCTCTCATAAGACCATGACTTAGTCTCTATAGTGAGTCTGACCTTCTCTTAAAACAATACTGTTACTTACTTTTTGGAACCAAGCTTCAGAAAAGTCCGATAGAATCTGATTTCCAATCAGTGCACTTCCTTGTGGCTGATCCTTTGACTTTTCGAGTCAAACTGAAGCTGCACCATAAGCAGCTTTTTAGATCCTTCTTAGACATCAAAGAAACCACACGGGAGGTTGGAAAGGTACAGTAAAAGCAAGAACAAGACGGTGCCTTATCAGATGCCTGGGAACCCATGAGACAGAAACCCTGAGAAGATACTAAATAACGTGCATCCTCCTGCCCACCCCGCCACCCCCCTGCCTTGACATCTCTCTGGGCAGTTCCAGACTGTCTGATTCTATCAACCTAGTGAAGGCACTAAAGAAACATCTTTGCTGCACTCAGTCCTCAGTAGCCTTTAAAGATTCTAAACTGCCAAAAGCCCAAGGGAGACGTCTTTCTTTGGATGCTGCCATTCCTTAATGAAAGCCAAAGGAATCGCAGCATCTGAGTTACCTCTCAGATCTGGGGGGAGACAGTAAAAAGCAAAAAGCTCAGCCTGTTTTCCTCATCAACCCTTTGTTGCATGAGGGAGTCATCAAGGTCTTTATTCCAAAAGGTCGATGGATTTTTCTCTTCCTTTCCCAATCAGCTGTTCCAATGAGCTCTCTAAGTGCTGGAGTCTCAGTGTCAAAATGAACAGCCACTGAAGGGTGTTCTAAGGGTATGCTCACACTACCTGATGGACTGTACTAGACCCCCTATAGAGTCAGTGGAAAGAGACATTTCCACTCCACCTAAATAATCAAGCTCCTAATAGCTGCCAAACTTTGCTGACAAAAACCTGCCCTTTTACCATTAATTCTTATAGTTCTCAATGTATTTTATCAAATTCATTTTTCAATGTATAATTCCTAAACAGTCCACAGACTGAAATTAAGAGACATTTTAAGAAAATAAAGCTTTCTCTATTGTTCTCTGTTACGTTACATGAGCCTGCTGGGGACTCTAAAACCTTCCATAATCTCACATACATGAACAGGGTAATCAGCCTCAAAACATGTTGTTGGATTTGCCTGTTTTTCACCAAGCTTTTGATTCTGAAAGAAGAAACTGGTCTCAAACATTTGAACTACCAACTACAGCTTCAAAGTAAGATCTGTGGTAGGCTGGTCTTCAGAAATAGCTGCTTGTTCCCACAGATTGATCTGCTCTATTAATATTGTGACTCTGTTGCTTACAGGTCTTTGTTCTCATGGCTCAGTGTGATCAGCAGCTGGGTATTTCATTACTGAGCAGCACTGTAAGATTGCAGAGGGTGTTGCGTGCCAAAAGAGGGCCTCTGCCACTCACGGTTACAGTGGCTGACCAAGGGGAATGGTTTTGGTTTGCTCATCAGCTGGGTCTTACAGCTCTATGAGACAGAGTGTGAATACCTGTGACATCTGCAGCCCAACTATAGGGACACACTCTGGCAGCAGGAACCTGCACTGTGGCTTTGTAATCAGCACCTACACCATGTGTTCACTCAGCTCTACAGCAGCTGTAGATAAGCAGAGCTGCTGGGAAGTCAGATTTGATCAGGTCTTACGTGTGGCTGCTGATGAGCCCAGGTCCCTGGTGCTGTTTGCTGGCACTGGGGTGCTGCTGGTGTGCTCTTCATCAATGCTGTTAGATCTTCCTTTTGTCCCCTGCTCCCCTCAGTGCTCTCAATGGGCCTCTGCAGGACTTGTTCTCCCACCTAGTCTGAAGCTCCATCCAGCCTGGGAATGGCTGTCTTGCTTCTGTGTCACCTCCTTCTCCCTGCTGCCTTCACAAAATCATAGAATCCCAGACTGGTTTGGGTTGGAATGTGTGACCTTAAAGCTCATCCAGTTCCAACCCCCTGCCATGGGCAGGGGCACCTCACACTAGACCAGGCTGCTCCAAGCCCCTGTGTCCAACCTGGCCTTGAACACTGCCAGGGATGGGGCAGCCACAGCTTCTCTGGACACCCTGTGCCAGCGCCTCAGCACCCTCACAGGGAACAACTTCTGCCTTAGGTCCAGCCTGAACTTTGATGGGTTCAGCCCTTGTCCTATCACTACAGCCCCTGATGAGGGGTCCCTCTCTGGCATCCTTGTCCTTCAGATTGCCTCCATCTAGTGTGTGTATCAACACTGAGGTATGAACAATGCCAGTAGCTTTGCTACAAGTCAGTCTTTCTCAGCTTTTCTCAGTCCCTTGCCCAGCATCTCTTTGGAAATGTGCACTGCTGCTTGCCAGGAGCTACAGAACATTTAAGAATCTTTACCTGCAGGTGAACCTCTTAATTTTACCAGGTAATTGAAGCTATTGTTCATTAATAAAAAGAATCATACAGTGGGTTGATATAGCTCAGAATTTTACCTGTTATGGTTTTATTTCATAGATGAGTAGGAGGCACGTTTAGTGTTGTGACACTCACTGCCTCCATAAAGACATTCCTAGAATAGTAATAGGTTTCGTTCCTTACCTGTGGGGCTCAATTTGGTGTACTCATGACACAGCAAGCATGCAGCCATGTACACTGCCAATGTCGTCTATCTAGTGACTTGATTATATGATTCACTCTCACAGTAATCAGGTCATCACACTGAAGTATCCAGTATCTAAATGGTGTCATACTCCCACAAGGAGATGTCACCAGTAATGTGAAGTCCACTCCAGTACTGAAATGTCTACCAGGACACACACCAGATGTGACATACAAATGTCATCAAGACAGTTGAAAATGCAACTAGCAGTTTCCATTCAGTGTGTAATAAACTTGCACTACCTGAAAAAGAAAGACTGGGGAAGAAAAAGGCCTAGGACACAATGGCATATACTTTTCTTAGAGATACACAATAAGATAGTTCACAACAGTCATCAAAACCTATGACTACAGCAAAGCAAATCCTCCTTTTCCTCTTGAGGAGAGGGCTAATGAAGACATGTAAGCACGGACTGGATGCATTTCTTTTTGTTTTGGTTCTCCCAGTTGTATCTCATTTTGCTACTTGTATTCACAGAATCCGTATCCAAATTAGCTTAGTATTAGCATATACTTTATTTCAGCAGTAATAGTTCAATGGCTTTGTTTTGAAGAGGCTAAATGCAGCTAAAACTACTTTGTTGCTTAGGGGTTTTTTTCTTATCAGCCTTTTCTTTCAGGCTCTCAAGTTCTTGTAACTAATCTTTTGCTGCCACTGCAATCACACCCATCTTACATCCGTGAGGAAAATGGGGCGGGGGGAGAGGGGGAAATGTTACATATCACACCCTAAGATTTCTGTCATGGGGACTAGTAAATAACCCAACAAAACAGTTCACACATTCACAGGTTTGAAGAAGCTGAGTTAAAGAAACAAACTCTGGAGATACAAGTGTTCTTAACCTGGGTTAATGCTAGTTCTTCACTAGTTCTTTCTGGGTTTTAATCCTTGCAAAACTTGGATGTCCATAATTATCCACTGCAGCACATCTTCATCCCATTGTCATGATATTATTTTTGGCTTGGCTTTCCCCAAGATGCTCTTCCAGCTGTGTTGCTTATACAGCAAGGAGGAAGAGAGCATTCCTCCTTGCTTCCTTCTACCACTTCTATCCAGTAGATAACCTTTTGGTAGAAGGTTGCTTCCTTCTACCACTTTTATCCAGGACTCTGATATATACTGCCCTGTTCTGTATATAAGGGGTTATCATAGAACAGCAGATTTTCCTTTTGGGCCATAGTTATGCATTTCACAAATTTTCAGCTCTCAGATTCTCATTTCTACATTAGGCCTTTAATACTCACACTTTGCTGTTTTCAGGTACATTTACAGTACATCAATTCTAGGTCTTGAGGTGCTGTCTCCACTGTGAAACAGAAATACTCCTCAGTGTATCCCGGCAGGCTGGGAAAACCACACACCAAATCATTTCCAGGCAAAAACTAGGTCATAGAAAGGATAGACAGAGTCTCTACAATGACAAGGTATGTGCCAAGACCCAGGAACCAGAAAGTACTTTTGGGTGCCAAAGATAAGATGTAGTCTGTAATTGTCCATACCTCATGAAGGCGTCCCTGCCCAAATGGCTCTTTCACTTTCATCTACTTGGTGTCCATTCCATTCAGAATGTCTGGTACTGGTATAGGTTGTGTTGTTAGTGTCATCTGGTTAGTCAGTTAGTTATTTGTGTCCTGGCACAACCTTGTAGACAGCTCTGCAAAGCTGGTCCTCACTTGAGGGGCTGTGCAGTGGCCTATGCATCTGATAATGATGCCTGCCTCTGGTTCAGTGCTGATGCCTCACCTTCCCTGGATCAGTCATTTCAGACTCAAAACACCCAAGCTGAGATTGCCATCACTGGCACATGGGTTACAACACTTTGCAGTTAAGCAAACCTTACAGCAGTTCTTTTCCCTACCATTCCATCTTCTGAATAACAAACAGCTCCTGCGTCACCAGAATATGGGTACAAAGCAATGTCTTCACTACGTATTTCTAGTCAAATGTCCTTCTGTTCAGCCTGGAGAAGAGAAGCTGTGTGGAGACCTCAGAGCAGCTTCCAGTGTCTGAAGGGGGCTACAAGGCTGCTGGAGAGGGACTCTTCATCAGGGACTGCAGTGATAGGACAAGGGATGATGGGTTCAAACTGAAACAGGAGAAGTTCAGGTTGGATCTAAGGCAGAAGTTCTTCCCTGTGAGGGTGCTGAGGCACTGGCACAGGGTGCCCAGAGAAGCTGTGTCTGCCCCATCTCTGGCAGTGTTCAAGACCAGGTTGCACACAGGGGCTTGGAGCAACTTGGTCTAGTGGAAGGTGTCCCTGCCCATGGCAGGGGGTTGGAACTGGATGAGCTTTAAGGTCACACATTCCAACCCAAACCAGTCTGGGATTCTATGATTCTGTGAATTTTCATGAGGCTGTGAAACTCTATCACAGCTGAAACCAGGACACTGTTAAAGGCTGTTGTAAAGCAACAATCTACTTGCAGTGTTCACAGAGGTCCCGTCTTGAATCTGTTTGCTGTTCTAGTGCTACCTGTACACTCTCTCAAAAGCTTGCTTTTGTTTCCTCAGTATGTCGCCAGGATGGCTGATGCCTTCCAGGCAAGAAGTGATTCTTCCTTGTGTTAGTTTCTTCTCTGCTGTAACAACCCTGGTGTGCCTTCATACTTCTCTAGCTCTTACATACACACTGGATCTTCAGCTCAGTGCTTTTCCCTGCAGAACTTGAGTTATGGAATATTTGTCTCCTGTATGTAAAATTCCACCACACC
>NW_009915168.1:48588-63407 GCF_000696875.1 Nestor notabilis | reverse complement strand
TTCCTCTTCCAGTATTTATCTCTCACTTCTGTGACAGTGTAGACTCATGGTATTCTTACTGTGTATTCTGCTGCAGAAATCCAGCATGTGTGAAGAAAAGGATAATGAGCAAGATCATAGAATCACAACATGCATTGGGTTGGAAAGGACCTTAAAGATTCCAACCCCCCCACCATGGGCAGGGACACCTTCCACTAGACTAGTTTGCTCAAACTCCCATCCAACCTAGCCTCAAATTTCAAACATAATACTATTCTGAACTGATTGCTGGTTTTTGCCTGTATTCATCCTGTTCTCTCCCTGATTTCATTATTTTGGTGAGTAAATCAATTGCCGTTTTTATTTTTCTTCCATCAGCCTCTCATCTTATTGCTGATTTTCTTCTCTCTGTGGCCTTCTGTCTCCTTCCTGCTCTAGGCAATACTACATTTCTTCTGTAGTGGCCCTCATTTTATTCTGTCCCACCAACTTATAATCCACATCTCTAGTTTCCTTTATCTCAGAAATTACAAGGTTGTTACTGGTATTATTCAATTCACTGGTTTTCCTAATGGTCATTATTTTTCTTCTTTAATTCTTTCTCTACCCGGTCCTTCACTAGGATAGCTATTGACGGTTACAGAGGAAAGACAATGATGGAAATGAACCTTTGCCAATAGTCATCCTTTATTGACGGTAGGGAAAGTGAGCAGCCTTCCACTTCCTTTCCAACCCTTTCCAAATTCAGGTTTCCTCAGATTTCTCTTCTGGTATAACAGCAATATAGGAAGACTATTTTAATTATATGGCTTATTCAATATTGCACATATCTCAATTCCAAGATGATCTTACACATGGATAGTTCTTTGCCGAGTTAACTACTTCTCCCAGAATTATAGGGATAATGGAAATAGTAAACCTTCATTTCAACAGAGTAGTTCTGCTTTCCAGAAGTTACCTCAAATGTCATGGCATGTTCTTTATGTACCCTAAATTTTTAAAGCAGCTCAGGAAATTCTGATTCCAAGAGAAAACAGGATGGGTTACTCTAATGATTTCTGCTTGAAAAGATTGATAGTGGCTTGCGAAATAAACAATTGGGGCGAAATTCTTCCTTTGATGACTTATCACTCAGGGACACTAATGACTTCAGTAGGAAACACATCTGAGCATCCTAGACTACAATTTGCTTCCTACTGTTTTTATATTTACTGAGATTGAATTTTACTCTAGGGAAGATACTGTATGTGCAGCAGAGAATCTAATTATGTCTTAAAAGGATGTTCGTAGATCAAGAATAAATAAGCAAAGTACTGCACATATATTCAATAAAAAGCTTAAGCTAATGTAAATATATACATACATAGTTCAACAGTGTAAAAACTATAACATGTATGCTAGAATCAATCCGTATGCTGTCATCAGTAACACAGCATCTGTTAGCAACTTCAGTGCTCCCAGCAACTGGCAACATATTTGTAGCTCCTGAACACCAAATCTCAGATTTAAGAAAGAGACAAGCTGTGACACTGAATCAAGAAGTGTGAGACAGAGGGAACAAAGAGAAGGAAACACTTTTAGCAGACTAAATATATCACCACAGCCTTAATGTGAGGGTATAGCCCTGTATATCACTTGATGTAAATTAACAACTTTCACTATGTGACATCATGGTGACAAGCCTTACTAATATATTTTGATTTACCTCACAGGAAAAAGCTTATGCTGTAACTTGGTAAAAAATTTGTCATTTTTAAGTGAATATGTACTTTCACTGATTTCTGCCAATGTAACATGTAAGTATTTTTAAATAACTCTCATTTAACTTCTTTAAGAATATGCATAAATTAAAATCAGTAAAACACATTTAATAGCTAAAGATGGATTATTTGCTAGCTTAAGCATTTCATGATATGAAAACTCAAACACATTAATAAAAATGTGTTCCTCATTAAAACTCCAAACGAATATGAAACCATCCCCCACAACCCATCCTACTTCCCAGCCAACAACAAAAATAACCTATAAAGTATAGTGAGAAGTAGTCTCAGTCCACTGAGGAGCAAGTGTATACCAAGGCTCCTAATCTGACTCACCACAACTATGTATATATAAAAAACCCTACAGGTGACCTCACTATCAAAAAGACCAAGACAGTGAGACAGAGAAATGAAACAGACTGTAAAATGTGAATGCCACAATTATTTACGTCATTACCTCATATAAGACATATACAGACTTCCAGTGTACTTTGTGAAAGTAGATGTGATTTCCTTGAAATTTTGTATTAACCTAAAACCTCAAGAAATATACTCATAAATCCTTATTTCTGTAGGTTGAAGCTTAAAAATTTCCACAAGTTCTGTATTCAGACTTTGTTGGTTAGCTTTAAATACCTGGATGTGGAAAATCACATATATTTTTTTTTAATAATGATGCAAGGTAATATGCATGAATATATTGCACAAATATATATATATAATATGCACCTAACCTATTATACATACATAGTATGCACAGGTATATAACAACTTCATAGGCATTTTTAGATTTCTTTCAGTTTTGTTTTCCTCATTTACATTCAATGAATGGGAAATTTTGATTCCAACCTTTGTCAAGCATAATCCCTTAAATAAATTGATAAAGAAATTAAAGAATTTCTGGTGGATTATAAGGAAAGAGACTTCTTCTCCAGAAGCATATTCTAGAGTTATGCAGCATCAGAAGAGAGATTTTGCTGCGTAGATTTAAGGAATCATACATTAAGGAAGCAAAGTAAGAGGCAAATACATAACAGGTAACCACGGGGCTAAAAATTGCCATGAGGTAATATATAATTATTACACAAATATGAGATACTACATACACTTCTGTCTGTTTTCTTCTATCAGGAAAATCTGGCTTGCCAGAAGGACCTCTCTTTAGGAACTCTACATAGTCTTTTTATGATAGTGTTATTTTTGTGTCATACACATGCCCTAAATAGTTGTTCTTAGAATATATATGGGCCATTCTTAGTGTCAGGAGAGTCTTTTCAGACAAGTAGGTCAGTGTAATTCTGCATTACCAGGCTGCTGTGCACGGTGCATGCCCTTCTGTATTGACACTGCAGCAGTGTTACAAATATCTTTCTTCTGATGATGCTCACCAGTAATGAAAAGTCAAATCAATCAGGAATCAAGTTTCAAACATCAATTTTCCCATCCCATTTGTCAGTAAACAGAAAACCTTAGTACATTGTGTTGGCTGCAGGTGCACAGGTGCTGGCAGTGAGGAGCTGCAGGGAAGTAGAGATTCCCCTGTAGCCAGAAGAGAGAAGCCCATGCAGGAACAGGAGGGACCAATCTTACTGTAATGGTGACAGTGTGAGGAGCAAAGAGTGGCAGAGATGAACTGTTACGAACTGGTTGCAACATCCACCTCTCAGGGGGGAGTAGGTAGAGTTGTCAGGAATTAAGTTGAGCCTAAATGATCGTATTTCAGATATCAGAAAGTGAAAAAAAGATGATATCAGGTTGCAACTTTGAATCAGACCATTTTCTACTCTAGGGAATAGGAAGACGTACTAATATTAAAAAAAAAACAACACACACACACAAAAAAATTCTATAGACCAATGTACTGTTTACTGATGAAATGTAAATTGCAACACAAAAACATGAAAAAAGGAAAACCAGGAAAAAAAATAACACTCAATCTTACTTTATTTGTGTTTCAATTTTATTAACATGCTAAAAAGTTATATAACTTTCTTATTTAATGCTTTAATTCTCTAACAAAGCTGCTTACACATGTGCAGAGTGTTACAGGCTTACGGTATTGGATATGGTTTCAAATACATTTGTTTTTAGGTAATTCAACAAATCAGTACTGGTTTCTGGCCAAAGCATGGATGATCTTAAGATGTGCTTTCAGCACAAAAAATATAGCTCTTACTGTTTGTTTTGTGTTCATCATTAACTCAAACATTAACTCAGAATTCTTTGTTATGTGGGCACTGTAGAAGTGTATGGGAAATTTAATGGGAAATTTGAAGTGAAATTTAAAGCAATGCGTGTTTTCTAATGTAAATGAATTGGAGAAAATAAGAAAAAATCCACTAAAGCAGAAATAATACAATAATAGAATCATAGAATGGTTTGGGTAGGAAAGGACCTTAAGATCACCTAGTTCCAACCCCCAAATCAAAATAAATAGCTAATAATGAATTAGTGTGTATCCTATACTCAAATTACATCCTTATCATAATATCGTAGAATCATAGAATCACAGAATGGTTAGGGTTGGAAAGGACCTTAAGATCACATAGTTCCAAACCCACTGCCATGGATAGGGACACCTCACCCTAGACCATGTTGCCAAGGCCCTGTCCAACCTGGCCTTGAACACTGCCAGGGATGAAGCATTTACCACTTCTTTGGGCAACCTATTTCAGAGCCTCACTACCCTCACAGTAAAGATCTTCTTCCTTGTATCTAACCTGATCTTCCCCTGTTTAAGTTTAAACCCCTCTTGTCCTATCGCTACAGTCCCTGATGAAGAGTCCCTCTCCGGCATGCTTGTAGGCCCCTTTCAGATACTGGAATGCTGCTATGAGGTCTCCATGCAGCCTTCTCTTTTCCAGGCTGAACAACTTAGACTAAAAGGAAATCTTCAACAACTGCTCCTCTAAACAATTATTTTATTAAATATAAAACTGTTCAATGCATAATAGTATTGCTCAAGGAATTTAATTGCTCAAGGCATTTCTTTAACTGTATTAATATTCATTGAAGAGAATCAAGTGCAAATTTTAGGTCCACCTGCCTAAAAATTCAAATGAGTGGATTCTGAGGACAATTTGTTTTGGAACATGGTGAACAAAAACTGGAGTTCTGAAAAATAAATAGGACAATATAGTGACATGCAAATACTTGAATATGTGACTATCACTTTAGCAGTGTTGTACTTTTTAAAGTAATTCTATTAAGTACTTTGTAGAACTGCTATCCTGCCCCTACAAATGTGTTCTTTAAGGTGGCTGACACAGTCTAGCACATATGAAATGATGAATTACTATAGAGCTGATTGTATTATTGTTATATTGCTTTTAAAAATGGAAATCAAATGAGCAGTTCTTTCTCTTGTGAAATCTTACAGCATGAAATTACAATTAATTTCTTACAGACAGGCATTTATATTAAATACAACAGTATAATTTGACAGATTTTGCTCAGTTTGTGATAATGTAAATTGCAAATCATTATGCCTTAGAATCCCTTAACAAAATATATTGTATATATGTCCATAAAGAGAGAATGATATTCTAAGACGTGTTTAAGTTATGAACATTCTTTTAAACAGAGTTAAGTTCTTAGACAAATAATTTAACTTTCAGTGCATGCCAAACATTTACAATAACACTAATCTGCATATGATCATGCAAGCCACAATTCTGCCCCAAAATTTTTAATAAAAGATAACCCTGATTTCAGCTTTATTGTAGACACAGCTGAATATTGTTTGCAAATTTGTATAGTCCTTTTGATTTCCAGACAGTTAAAATCCCTGGGGCAGGGCAGGAATATTAAGTCACTAAAGTAAGTTATTTGATAGCATTTCCTGCTACTTCAGTTATTTGCTTGGTGATTAGGACTATGAACATGGAATGTAAAACCCAGGAAACTTATTTCTAGATGCAAGTTAACATCCTTTTACTATGTACATCATTCAGCACCAAAAAACATAGAGAAGTGGAATGGATGAGGTAAAAGAGTGAAACAGCAACTTCCATGTGACAGAAGCACAAAAAGGAGCTTTCAGACAGTACCTAAATCACACCTTGGAAGTGTGTTTTCCAGTGCTAGCAATATCTCTAATATAATCCTGGATTCACTAAAGCTTTTTTGGCACATAATGTGAAAATTTATGTTACATGTAACATTAACAATTTTTTATCATATGCTGATTATGCACATTCTGGGTGTCCTGGTGGGAAGTATGCTGAGCATGCATCCATGGTGCACCCTTGCAGCTACGATGGGATATTGTGTCTAGAGTTCCACCAGCAAGATTAGAGGCAGCATATTAAGGGATGGTACAATGATGCTTTATTGAGACCTTCATAGAACTGCAGAGTGGCTGAGACTGCTTGGCACGTCTGAAGATCGTCTAGTGCAACTCCCTGCTCAGAATAGGATTCGTTAAAACAAGTTATTCAGGGTGTGGTCCTGTCAGGTTTCAATATCTTGAAGGGTGGAGACTCCACAGACTTTATGGGCAAAATCTGCCAGTTTTTGACCACTCTCAAAGGAAAAAATAGTTTTCTTATGTTCAGATGGAATTTCAAATCTTTCAGGTTTTGTTCATTGCCTCTTATTCTTTTCACTGGACACCATGAGAATAGTTTGGCTCCATCTTATTTATGCACTCCCACTCAGGTATTTATACACATGGATAAGATTGCCCTTGAGATTTCTCTTGTCCACACTGAACAGTCCCAGCCCTTTCAGCCTCTCTTTGGATGATGGATGCTCCTACCACTTAATGACTTCCTAGTCTACAGGTGGAATATCCCGTGCAGTTTTGGTCCCAGAGTTTTAGAGACTTTGAAACACCTAAGAGAGTCCCGCAGCTAATGAGGTGTGGTGTATAATCAGCACGAACCCAGAGCATCTTCATGCAGTGAATCACTTTATTGCCTTAATGCTCTAACTTTTATACCATTCTAACTACAGTTATTTTTAACGTATTGCTCTAGCTTTCACACCATTTTATTTGTAGCTTATCATGTTTAGTTCCTGACTTACAGTTTGTTTTTTAACGCGCCTCGTCGTCTCACAATCAGTCCCAGAATAGCCAGTTTCTCCTCCTCAGCCAGACATTTTGGTATCTTTATGCTCTCTCCAACTCAGCCAGGTGTCTTGGCGGACATGCATGTCCTTGTTCTTTCAGTCCACACTCCAAATATATCCATCACATATTAAACTAACTTTTATACCATTCTAACTACAGTTATTTTTAACGTATTGCTCTAGCTTTCACACCATTTTATTTGTAGCTTATCATGTTTAGTTCCTGACTTACAGTTTGTTTTTTAACGCGCCTCGTCGTCTCACAATCAGTCCCAGAATAGCCAGTTTCTCCTCCTCAGCCAGACATTTTGGTATCTTTATGCTCTCTCCAACTCAGCCAGGTGTCTTGGCGGACATGCATGTCCTTGTTCTTTCAGTCCACACTCCAAATATATCCATCACATATTAAACAACAACCCGTGACTTTTCTTCCTTCTACATGACCAAGTAGTTACTTCTTTTTCACAATGATCAAATAGTTTCCATTGTGCCCACAATGAAGTGCTTCAGGGATTAGAGAACATGACATCTTAAGACACAGGGTTTTTTCAGTCTGAAGAAGAGGCAGCCCAGATTGGAATTTAACTTCTGTCACTGTCCTGGATTCAGCAGTAACAGTTATTTTTTCTCCTTCCTAGTAGCTGGTGCAGTGCTGTGCTTTGGTTTTGTCTGAGAACAGTGCTGACAACACACCAGTGTTTCAGTTGTTGCTAAGTAGCACTTACCCTGATCAAGGACTTTTTGGTCTCTCATGCTCTGCCAGTGAGGAGGGGTAGTTGACGTCATCTACCTGGACTTCTGCAAAGTGTTTGACAATGTCCCGCACAACATCCTTGTCTCTAAATTGGAGAGGCATCAATTTGATGGATGGAACACTCAGTGGATAAAGAACCGGCTGGATGGCCGCACACAAAGAGTTGTGGTCAACAGTTCAATGTCCAGTTGGAGACCAGTAACGAGTGGTGTCCCTCAGGGATCGGTGCTGGGACCTGTCTTGTTCAACATCTTCATTGGTGACATGGACAGTGGGAATGAGTGCGCCCTCAGCAAGTTTGCCAAAGACACCAAGCTGTATGGCTCGGTTGATACGCTGGAGGGAAGGGATGCCATCCAGAGGGACCTGGGCTCGCTTGTGAGGTGGGCCAATGCCAACCTCATGAAGTTTAACCAAGCTAAGTGCAAGGTCCCACCCCTGGGTTGGCACAACCCCAGGCACAGCTACAGGCTAGGCAGAGAAGAGATTCAGAGCAGCCCTGAGGAGAAGGACTTGACGGTGTCCGTTGATGAGAAACTTAACATGAGCCAGCTTCACTGTGTGCACTTGCAGCCCAGAAAGCCAACCGTATCCTGGGCTGTATTAAAAGAAGCATGACCAGCAGGGCAAAGGAGGTGATCCTGCCCCTCTACTCTGCTCTTGTGAGACCTCACTTGGAGTATTGTGTCCAGTTCTGGTGTCCTCAACATAAAAAGGACATGGAGGTGTTGAAGCAAGTCCAGAGGAGGGCCACGAGGGTGATAATGACCATACGTGCCCAGAAAATGTCAGTAAAATAAACAAACATACCCTGTTTATTGATTACGTTTCCTAGAATTAGATGAATAACTCAGAAATTTGGTAGGATAGACAATATTTTACATTTTGTTCATGTAGAGGCTGGATAGTATTTCAACTGTAATTCCACTTTTAAAATATTGCAGAATTGATCACACAGAAATTTTAAGCATAGAGATAAGGCATTTAAAATGTAAAAAAAATTGCAACCCCAAACCTCTTCTCCACCCTCCCCCTCCAATAAAAACAAGCTGTTGTTCTTCTTCTACCAGCTCCAGGAGAGCAAATACATTTCAGTTATAGCCTCTGGGTTCTTCTATAGTCTCTTTTTCAATTAGTAAGAATGCAAACAAACAAGTAATCAGATTGCTTCTGTTTGGCTGCGATGTATATTTTCTGCTGCTCTTCCCATAGTGCTCTATTCTGGTTTTCAGTGTATTGTAGAATTGCAGTATTCCTCCTTTTTGATCTAACAGCTACTTTGAGTGTTCTGAGTGACTGATGGTGCATGCAATGACCTTCAGATAGAAAAAATACTTTTTTTAAACAAGATTTAATTCAAAGCAATTTGTCATGGCTGACTCAATTTCATTTAGCTCATATGTACTTGCAAATACTTTGCAGTGTTAATGACATTATCTGTCTTAGTGCATTAATTGACAATAGGGGCTGTTGTATGCTTTGTGGATCTGCTTTGAGAAAGTCCAGGTGGGATGAATGAAATATATCTAGCACAAAGTGAAAAAAGGAGAAAGAAAATGTGTGTGTAAATCTTCTAGTTTATGTCTCTGAAAAAAATACTGAAATCAGACAATTTAGTTAAGACAATAAATTAATCATGCCCATACAATGATACTCAGTATTTTCTATCTCACAACTTCAGCTGGGTTAAGCTACTAAAAAAAGTAAGGAAAGTTTAAAACTTGTTATTCAAGTTGTGATTTTCTATGTTCTTTGCCTTAACTACTGTTCTGGCCAGAAATAAAAACGAAACTAGAAACATTTCTTAGGTTTGCAACTAACTGTAACCCTAAAATTTAATTTTCCATGCTTTAACTTGAATAAATTGTAGTTTCAAATTATTTTTTATAAATCTGGAATATATGGAAATGAAGTGTTTGCAAATGAAAATAATAATAATAAAAAATCTTCTATTTTTTCAAGATACAGCACAGCTATTTAATTCTGTTTGGTATCTTTGCTGAAATATTTTTTCTAGAAATAAGTCAGCAAAACTGTTCAGTAAGCAAAAAACAATGTATGTATCTTTAAAGAACAATAGGGCTACTTATTCATTATCCAAAAAAAGCAAAATTTTCTAACAGAACATTTTTTTTCAATAACATAACATCATCAAAGTAAAAGGAAAATATATATCAATTAACCAAAAAATATTTATTGAAACTCATGTGTTTGTTAGCTTAACAGAGAAACAAATCATATGCAGTCAAAGACACTATAAATCTGTGATTTTAATAACTTCAATTCTATCCAACAATCAGTTCATTGTAATTTAAACTCCAAGGAGAGCTCTCTAGTACCAGGATACCTCATGGATCTCTTTCTTCTTGAAAGACATTCAGTCCACAGAGGATATGCTTCCCACCTAATGTTTTTGCATAGCAGACTACCCAATAGCAAAGATTTAATGCCATGTGAAGTATACATTATACAAGTATTTGTTATTGGTTTAAGACTTTTGGTTGTTGTATATTAATTATAATTGTACATATGCTGTCTAGGATAAAATAATTCATATTCTTCATCTTTTATCCCAGATTCACTGGATTAATTGTTTTTTCCAATAACACTACTTTGCAGCAGCAAAGCTTATAAGACAAATTGAATACCTTAAAATAAAAAATTTACTCACTTAAACCCCATTTTAATTTATGGTTTTGCTTGATTTTAAAAATGTCTACAAATGCAAATGTGAAAAATTAAAAAAAAAATTAAAAGTTGGGTCCTCTCTGCTTTCTCTGTTCCAAATGTGCACATATTTGAAGCCTATGATAATAGAATGAAAACTTCATTTTATGCAAAAAAAGACAGCTAAGCAAATAACCAGGGAGAGACAACCTATGCTATAAAATTGCTGTGCAGATATAAAATATGTACTTCCAATATGCCTCAGTTTTGGCTGACAAGGAAGGTAGAAAATGACAGGCTAAGTGTCTTTCTTCTATCATGCCGAGTAAAAAATACATAAGAGTTTTCATTGTAAGAATTAAGATGGTGTCTGAGAAGATTAGACCAAAAAACCACATCAGACGGGTGATATTTAGATTGGCATGGCAGGCCCAAGAAGACACTCATGGTAGGAAAGCAAAAAGTAATCAAATCTATTTTCTATCAGAATAGTACATGATGGAACTATATAAAAAGTGACTTCAAATATTTATTATATTAATTTGTAATCACAGAAGCTGAGAATAGCATTCATAAACCCCCTTTGCATCTGAAACCTCTATATAAGATACGAATATCCCTCAAATCTTATAACTTCTGCACATGCAGAACTCTTAACAATGGCTAATCTCATAAAGCTTTTTCCTGCCAAAAGGGATGATAAGCAAACACACAAGGAATCATTTATTAATGAGAAATGCTACTATAGTTTTGGAATCCCTTTATACTTCTTGAGCTGAACTGGGTTGAACTAGGTTTTTGGGTTTTGATTTGGTTTGGTTTTTTTTTTGTTAAATGTCAGAAAACCAGGCCCTGGGACATAGAATCACAGAAGCATGGAATCATAGAAGCACGGAATGATAGAATAGTTAGGGTTAGAAAGGACCTTAAGATCATCTGCTTCCAACCCCCCTGCCATGAACAGCCTGAGTGCGTCAGCATGAGCAGAGCAGTGTGTCAGCACTACCCTTCCACATCTCCTTGCACAGGAGTATATAACATGTGCATGGTGCCTTCATCACCCTGGCAGCCTATTTTAGTCTGCCTTTGCATCAGGAGGCTGCCTGCATTCACCACTGATAACAAAGCATTATCGCTTTTCAAAGTGGCAGAGCACAGTGACATATTAACACTGGAACTGAAATGAAAAGCCCCTTGTAATTTAACTTCTAATCTGCTGAAGCCACGTTCAAACCTGGTGCTCTTGTTTTGAATTAAAACTTTCTCACAGCTAGAAAAAAAGTTTGGTGTGTACCTTTGCCTTCTTGGGTAGCAGTCAAGTCAGGAAGGAGCTGAAAGGATAGGAAACGGAGTGGAGTATTTTTCATACTGCTAAATGTTGGATATTTGTCAGGTAGAAATTACACAGGAAGCACTTTTTGGAAGCTGTTGTAGGAGACTGATGGATGATTTGCTATCAAAATGGGAATTTTCCTCTTAAGTAAGATACGCGATGATTAACAAGCTTATATTGGCAAAAAATCCATGTTAATTTAAAGCTTCTATCTATGATTATTAACATCATAGTGGAAAACCCTTAGTCCAAATTTGGGTACATTTGGCACTTTGAGCAACGAGAGCAACTGGCAAGTACTCAGTCTCTGCTTCTAAGTGTTTTCTTTTGCTTTCACTGATGTCTTGACAAACTAACCTAGAGCACTAGGTTTTTAGATTGTTGTTTGCAGAACAGAAGCATGTGTATTTTAGAGGATAAAAAGCTGGTATTGCTGTTCTAGAGAACATTTGAAGCAATATCCACATGAAGCTGTTAAAAATTTTGGAAGTAACATTTCCCTTTGGGCAGACAGCATGTTTTCTGGCAATTTGTCTCCTGGACAACTATTAAGTACCAAGAGTGATTATATTTTTCTTCTTTTTTTTCAAAAGAGCTTCTACTTTCATTGGTTCCCTTCAACACATTTTTCTTCAGAAAGGTATTTCAGTGGATTGGCTACTTATCAAAATACCATCTTGTGTGTAATCATGAGTCAGCCTGCCATTATTTGATTATCAAGACTTGGACCTATGAAAAATAAAATGTATGGCCCATATCCCAGTAAAACTATGTGCATAAATAAAAACTTAGAATTAACAGTTCCTAGGACCAGAAGTTTGATTTGGGGTTGGGGTTTTTTTGTTTGTTTGTTTGGTTGCTTTTTTTGTTTGTTTGTTTTTAATTTAGGTGACTCTAATGAAGACAAAACTGCAGGTATTTTTAAGTTTATATAAAATACATTGTTATGTATAGCATTTGTTCCTATCGAGCTAAATAATTCCTACATTTATGAACAAAGTAAAATAAAAAGAAACTAAAGATGTAAATTTGTGTTAAGTTGCTAACCTAATGCAAAAAATATCTTGACCTCTTAAAACAGCTGAGTAGCTAAAATAACATATATAGCATAATGCATATTTTTTCCTCTGAAAACATTCTTACTTACATCTAATTTTAAAATACAGAAGTAAAATTTATGCAGTTAGTAATACATGAACTGTTTAGAACTCTGCTTCTAATATTCTATGCTAATCCCAACATTATATTTTCCTTTCCTTGAAATTCTGTTTGAATATGTAAATTCATCAGTCTTAGAATTCATCAGTGTTAGCAACAAGATACAATAAAATTTCATTAATGAATTACTTTACCCCAACTTTTCAGACAGAAGTTGTACAGAATTGAGTAGAGACTGCCACTTCTTTAATATTTTCATTGTCTATCTATGGTTTTGAGGCAAATTTTATCAAGCAAGTGTCAAATTCTGTGCCCAACGCAAGAAGTTGTTCCAAATTTGTTAAATCAATTTTAATCTGTTCTTCGGAAAGAAATTTATCTATCTACATGACATAATATAATGTTCTTTGCTTTGAATTTTATCAGAGAGGAAACTGTGGACATATGTGAAAACCTTCATAGACACTCTTTCATACAGTTCTTGCTCCTGGAATCTACTAAGTGTTTATCTTTCCTTTCTTCCTAAGCTGTGATTTAATATTGCTCAATTTTCTTAGAAAATGAATACAAGTTTATTTAGGAGTGCTTGGAAGTGGCCAAGGTTTTTACTATTTATTTATTAACAATAAATATTATGTGCATAAACACGTAAACGTGCATACATAACTTAGTATAAATTAAGGAAAGTTATTATAAAACCAGTGGGTTAACATTATATACAACACTAACGTCCATGAGATCATTTTATAGGGGATGACAAGGGACATAAGAAAATATCCTAAACTGTACAGTATGCCTGGGGAAGGAGAGAATGTATAAATGACACTTGAAATGAGACCAGATTCCACAGATCCTGCATGTTCTCAGAAGATGAAACTCTTTGCAATACAGAGGAAAAGTCCTTAAGTATTCTAACACAGAATGAGTTTATTCAGGTGTATAAAGATCTGATAGCAGATATCTCATTTGTGGCATCACCACATGTACGCTATCTGCGGGAGATACAGACAACACAACAAGCAATATGATTAAATGCTGACACTTTATTGAGCCTGAATAGCTGTTTATATAACCTTTCTAACTGTCCACATGAACTCTATACAATCCCAATTGGCTAAGTCCACTAATGCATGCACATAAATACAGCTCATGATAGGCTTAAGCTTTCAGTACATGCAAAGGCTTTATCAGTCCTAAAGTATGCAGAGTTTCTTGTTACATAACCGGGAGTTGTCTTTCTCAAGCTAACTCCCTCATTCCACAGCTGCAAATATTCTTTAAATAACCTTATCACTAGGCCTTGGTGCCTAACTCAGACTCTTGCTATTGACATGAGTCCTGGATCACTCATGTGCCCATTTTGTTCCAAATAGTCCTCCACAGCTATGCACAGATTTTTTTTAATATACGTTGCAAAGTGGTGAGAATCACAGTACTGTGAGACTACCCGTAACAACTCTGTGCTAATGGAAAACTGCCCTTAAGCTGTTTTTCTGTGTGCCATTTAAACTGCCAACGTGGCTAGATCTCACTGAATTTAGTGACAGGAAGAAGCCATGCTGTCAAAAGTCTTAGCTGTACATAATCTTTGTCCTTCCTGTGTGATGTTAACCTAAATGTTTTTAGACAGACAGAGGGCCATCACACTTGGTGTTAGCTATAAAAGGCCACGTTTGTGAATTGTATCTCAGAAGCTGCCTAGATTTCGTGATCCATTATAGCTTTTCTAACCCAGGAGGGGAAAACTTCCGTGAAAAATTCTAATGACCAGCTGGAGGATCATCTTCCTTAAAAGGAATTTTGCTCTTGGCTGTTTAGTGTTAAATGACAATTTGCCAGATGACCTAAAACTGAATCTTCTCTATATTTAGAAAGACACAAGTTTACTTGTAAAGAAAGAGCTTCAGATATTCACAAACACATAAAGCGTGGAGGTAGTATCTTAATAAGAAAATCAGTAAGCTCTACAAATCAGGCACTCAGATATTCCATCAGAAGTTACGCCAGCTAGTCTTTTTTTCAGTCTATAGCTCTGTTCACATACAAGCACAGACAATTTCACTCACACAATTCAAAATCTCTGTGGTAAGTCAGT
>NW_009915168.1:39824-48557 GCF_000696875.1 Nestor notabilis | reverse complement strand
ATCAGGAATGGGAAAATATGGTGGGTGAAGTGATAAGCAACTACTAAACAGAAGAGGCATAGAAAAGAGCTAAAGTCTTTTGAGCTCTCATGACAGCATTCAATTACAATATAGAGTTTTAGAAATAGCATCTCAAATGCACATTTATTGCACAGTTTAAAAAGACTATTCTATAAACTAAAAAAAAAAAAAAGTTCCAAAAAAGAAAAGGGAAAAAGAAACTCACTCTGCAAAATGTTTTTTATTTTAGGAGATAAAAGCATGTGGCTGCTTGATTGTGCAATCTTTTGTAACTGACAAATGCATTTAAAACCATAAAGCCTCCAGCAAGGTGGTACAGCAGATAAAGGTCTAATCGTTCATTTGTGAGAATACAGTTCAAGTCTTATAATTTGTAACCCCATACAAAATGTGCTATACCTCATCTCCTTCTCAAAATCTTAAGTAACTAAACACTATGTTACGTGGTTTAGAGACCAAATTCTCTACAGAGGGTATTATCTCAGAAGTCATAGTTTATATGAGACAGAGAGTGAAAGAATATCTAGAATGTCATCTCTGTAGTTGCTGGATGCATTCTGGCATACATAAATGTAGATCTTTTCAGAGTGTCAGACTACCTACCAATTCCAAGTCCAATATACATACCCATCCTAATTTGAATTATAGTGACCCATGGATTTCTCTTTCCAGCTTCCAGAACTCCTGGTAAAGTGAAAAATTTTTTGTTTGGAAGCAGTAATACGAATGCTGCTTTCTCAGTTACACAGGCTACACATAAAGCCTCAACAGCCTGTAGATGACCTCGCACAACTCTTAGCAGTCTGTGTTGTTCTACTGAACAACATTCTGAATATATCCACAGTATTATTTTTAAGCAAAACTTTTTAGTATGTGACTTCTTAGACTCAAGGTTATTTCCATATAAGCTTCCTTAAACCTGTTGATTTACAGGTTGTGAATTTGGGATATAACATAAGGCTTAATATGAGACCAAACCTTTGTTCTGGCAATATATTGCACTTCCTAATAAAACAGAAAAATAATTTGCTAACAGCAAACTAGTGGCAGGTGTGCTTTAGTGTTGACAGCTGCATTTCTGACATTGATCACAGAGAAACCGTAGTGTTCATGTTAGAACATCTGGAACATTTGATCAGATTTTAAATGGGCTGTCTATTATCATTTCACAAATTAAGGGAAAAAGAGTATTATAGTGCAGTGTTCATATTAGCACACGAATAATTTGTTAAAACAGTATCTGAAAAATCTTGTAAAAAACCCCCAAACAACAGCACCACTAGATAAGGATATTAATTTATGCTTTTGTAGTGCCCAGAAGTACCTTGCAAGACTGATAATACAGAATGTATATCATATAGTAGGTAGTTTTCTTAGCTACAGATTTTTATGAAGGCTGGATGCATCTCTCATCAGAACAGTCACTAAAACTATAGGACCCAAATTCCTTGGGGTATCTGTTGTTTTATTTCAGAAGCAGTAAATTAAATATCAGATTACGTTGAAAGAAATCAATATCAACAGTATAACCAAACAGTAACATTTGTTACATGATATGCATTTCATCATCCTTTTTTAAAATAGAACCAAGCTTCCCCAGGTGCAAAACTACCATCCATATATAAGTAGATTTTGCAAATTGCATTAGAATGAAACTGGTCATGTGGCAATGCTACAACAGCCAGAGAGGACTGGAACAGGATGAAATCTTTGGGTGACTACTTGAACTAACCCAAAAGTACCCAAAAGTATCCAGTCCATTGTTGAGCTTCCCATGAGGAGTCTATAAAACTTTTTACTTTGTTTGCTTGTATTTCAGAAATCAATCAGAGACATAAATATACCCCACCACTGCCATACACACCCCCTGTTAGAGTTCAGATCGTAGTAAGAGGTTCTAAGTACCATAGTGTGCCTTTCTTCCTCACCTTCCTCCTCCTCCAGGCATGACCTCTTGAGCTCCTGTCATCTCTTGTTCACTCTACTGCTATGGAATTACAATGGCACTACTTTCAGTGGGTAGCATTGATTGACAGGGTTTCAGCACTTTTGCCTACATTATACACCTCTCTCTTGTCTTACCCTTTCTCCAGCTCTGCAAAGTGATGTCCTGTAGTGGGACTTTCATTTACCTACAGGAGTTAGTCTCAGGTTCTAGCCAGTTTTGACAGTCTTCTATAGCCCTCACAATGGCCTGAACTCCAAAGCACTAGCATTTCTGCTCCAGACCTACCCACCTGTTTTTTTGCAGTTGAAAAATTGGAGCAATATTGAATGTAGGCTAGCAGTCACCTACTGAGGAGAATAAAGATTAAGACACTAAATGAACCTGTAGCCTTATGTAAATTGCTTCAAGAGCATGAATGCTACAAAACCAAAAAAAAAAAAGTGGGTTTTTTTTGGAGTTTATAAATAATGTCTACTTAATTTCTATTTGTGAAGTGCATTAAGTACTTTAAGATGTGCTTTTAAAGCAATTTTTATAAAAGCCATTAAATTTGCAACATTGAACATATATTTGATAATAGGGCCTGTAAAGTGAAATATCAGTCATTAAATATAACAGATTCAGTGATTGCTTAGAATATTTTTTTGTTATTTTTACCAGTGTAATAGGGCAGAAGAGTGCCATTGGAATCTTTAAATATTTTATCTATTTGTGTTCAACTGATTTTGTTCAAAATGCTTGTAGTAGCTGCAAGTGCAAAGAAAACTAGGTCATGTGTAAACACAGGAGCAAAAAAATCATAAGCAAGAACAGATGAATGAGATTTTTAACTTCAAGTAAATAATTCACTTTTACTATATAGCTGAATATTGTAACAGTGTAAAGTACTAGGATGCTGTAACCTTGATGTATCTGTGCCATTTCAAAAGCATTGAAGACCAAATTAAATTTTGGCCTAAGCATTTGTTATAACCCTCTTTTAAGATGTCTGTTTCCTAGATTATTGAATAATAAGAAGAATATCAAAGGTTTTTAGTTTATATTGAAGAAAATATGGTGAGCTGCTAGCACATGTTAGTACACCAAGGTTGAGCCAAGACACAGAGGATTCCTACCAACTCCAACTAGAACTGTGAGCTCTCCAGATGAAGCAACTTAGTTAAGAGTGAGTGACGGCTTCCAGGCTAGCCATTTATTCTGTGAAATCGTTCTGGTTTTAAAGTTCTTCTTCCTAATAACATCCTTTTGAAGCTTGAACTGCAAAGAAACTAGAAAAACAATATTGTTTGGGAAAAAAAAAAATCCATCTTGATTAGAGGTCAAAGAAGCAGTTTAAAGGATTGAAACTGAATCTAACCAGAGTTTTGCTTAATAATTTTCACCACTATGTATCTGCCAGGTACCATGTATGAGAAAACAGAAAAATAATCTGAAAAAAATGTCTGCTATGAAGAGAAACAACTATTCATGAAACGATGTCTACAGAAAGTAACACTAACATTCACTGCATAGAAAGAAAGAGAAAAGCCACTCAAAAACATAAGGTAGAAGGGCAGATGAAAGAACACTGACATAAAAATAATGCTGCCTCACTGCTTTGTGTATTTTCTCTTTAATGGAGTCCCTTTGAACTGGCCACGTGTATTGCATTACCTATGTGGCATCATCAGTCAGGGCACTCAGGCACAGGACCTGAAATATATAAAAAACTGAGGCACACAGTTCTTTTTTTAATTCATTTATTAGAGTACATACATAAGTAAATCAAGAATACAGGGAATTAGAACTCTACCTGAGAAATGTTTATGATTCACGATTGTATATCTAGAAACCAACAGATTACTGAATGACCCAGGATTACTGGGAGGGCTATGCAAGAGAAACACCAGCCCACTAATTCATGGCAATTTCAGTATTACCCTCACTGTAATTTACTAATATATATTTATAATTTTGTATGCAATCTGTGTTTGGAAAAGAGGAAGATCTCTTAAGTTTTCTGAAATGTTTTTGAATCATTGTGGCTCAGCACCTTCCTTTTCTCTGCAAGGTGCATGGCATCTTTCTAAGTCATATTTGAGTTCTTGATAGATATTCCTAAAACTTAGTAGCAAACAACCACTGAAGAACAAAAAAGTCAGAAAATGAGAATAGAAGAATCTGTTAAACCAGTCTTCCTTCTCTCCTCCACAGAAGTAACTTGCAGCCAAGTTTAAAATCTAAATGTACAAAAATTACCTGACATTTACTATACACAATAACGTTTCAGAACTATAGACATGGCCAAAATCTGCCTAAACACTGATTCCCCATTCATGGCTAAATGATGCTGTTTATTTCATTTTCAGTTGTTTCCAACACCAACATTCCTTTCTAGCTCATTATGTCAGTGACAGTAGTATGTTTTAAGGATGAAACATTTTACAAACATAAGCAGGAGAGAGTGAAAGATATGCACTACTGCAATTATTACAGTTCTGCCATATATGCTTAAAAAACTGAAGAAAGGTAGAGAAGTGAAAAAGGATTAGCATTGTTCCTTGAAAAGTGGGTAGTAAAAATGACCATGTGCCTTTGTGAACAAATATGTATATTTTGATGTAGGCATGATAAATACTCTGTGACGGTTCACACATCACAGCAGAGTCCTTGTGATCTGCAAGAAGGAGAACGCCATGCACCACCTGTTACTGAGCTGAAGGGCTGTTTTATCGTTTTTCACTCTGCATGGTCAATTGTACTCAACATGCTTTGTGCACAAGGCACCACACCAAATCCTGTGCTATCATTCTTCCCTGATCAATAACTGGAGCTTTGTAGCACTTTGGTTATGACAGAATCAGATACTAATGCTCAGCAGCTATACTTAATAAGACAGTTTGCTGTGTTGCCTCACCAGTGAACTGCCTCCCAGATCCGCACTTCGTATAGCAATTAGTATTTCCCTATAAAGCTGAAGTGTCACTCCTGCATCCATATATTGTATTTTGGGAATTTATTTTCTGTTCAGATTAGTTTGCTAGTCTGAAACAAAGTGAGAGAGTAGTTTCTACTCTGGCTAGCAAGGTACTTCTTTAGGCCCATCACTACAGCAGCAATGTGTCAATCCCTTCATGAGGAAAGAGAACTTCCTGAGAGTAATGATAATCGAACATAACAGGCTGAGCTACTGAAGTAAGAACGCAACTCAAAGTTATTTGATATCAGGGTATATTCTATTTTGTCTATGTATAGGCAGATTGCTTTAGTTGGAAAAGAACATAGAGATGGCATGATGTAACATCATCATGGTGTGATATATTTTTATACAAATAATTTTACACAAAGCATTTCTTGGGCTTTGCTTTTGTTTTGAGAAGATTATCGAATGGACTACTGGTCTACCTGCCCCACAGGAGGAGAAAAGAAAGTTGCCATAACAGAAACAAAGGGAAAGCATTAGGCTTAAGCATTAGGGAATGTTTAGGGTTAAGAATGTGGAGGAGAGTGGTCTTTTGTCTTATAACGGGGGTGACATCTGTTCTACAGAAATACCATGTACTACATTTGTCACACTATATTTACATTTTGTTAATTTGGTGACATTAAATGGTTCAGAAATAGGAAAATAAGCCTTATGTCTAGTTAAATTTAATAAAAGAGGCAAACCTGGACTGATTCGCATCCTGCTGAAGATGAAGGAACTTGTCCAGAAGAAACCTTTGTGGCAGGCCTGAGCTCTCACGTAGATTCTGTTTCATGGTTTTGGTGGATAGGGAAGGAAGATTCAGTCTGAAAACTCTAATATCGTTCCAGAAACAGCTTCTTGTCTAGGAATATGTCATTCCAGTGTATGTTTCCTTTGGTTTAAACTCTCTTGTGTTCAGGAAGCAGAAACAAGGGAAATTGCAGCACAACATTTTACCTTATCCCAATTTTCTTTCAGCCTTTCAGAATTTTTTCAAGTTGCATGTCCTTCCCCACACATCACTAAGGTTAGTTCAGACCTGCCTTAATTCAGTTCCATGAGCAGGTTAGGATCCTCTACACACATTATCAATTACATGATTAAAGATGTCTTCTGCATCTAGTGGTATTTGGGCACTTTTATCCCACTGTTTCTCTCCTCGCAATAAAACTACAAGATAATTCCACAAAACCAAAAGCACCTATTGTGCTTTTCTGAGTTTTACATATCAAACCATGAAAAGAAAAGAAGAAATTACTTACAGCAACATTTCCTCCCATGATTTCCACATATTTACCAGGAAATTTAATTCAGCTGGAAGAATACCATTGTAATTATTCTTTTTAAATGTAGAGGGGAAAAAAAAACAAATAAAAGACTGGGTCCAGCTGTATCTGGACAAGGTGGTATTTGTATTCCAAATGGTGAAATTTACCAGGAGTACAGAATTCTGTTTGCCATATTAAAGCAACCAGAAAAAAACAGAAATATAAAATATTGCTTATAAAAGTGTTACAAAATGTTATAAAATGTTGCTTATAAAAAATGTTCTTCTGGTTCTTTTGTCTCTCTCTTTAGAGAAGGCTAATCTCTAATAGCCACTAGATTTTTTTTTTCCGCATGACCTCTCACACAATTCCAAGTACAAAAATGTCCCTATCTGCTCTAGTCCTTGTTTTCTGCACTACAACCTGAACATAGTTGACTTATGTGCTACTATTCTGCTGATGTTTACAAATATGTTAATTTTATAAACTGAATGCCATCAACTATATGGCACAACAACCACATATATTTTCTGTGTATAAAAGAGAGTGGCTTGCATTGAAAGGAAGTGGGTCAGAGAGCAAGGATACTTAAGAATAAAATTCTAGTCTCAAATTAAGAAATAGCAGTCACTACTGATTGGTATCTCCTGTTGAGAGTGGCAGTTTATTAATAATACATTGTGTAAAGCTGACATAATAGGTCCTGACTTCTGCTAAGATACACAATGAAATATCATCCATTTTACTACCTTTAGAATTACCTACTTTCTGTTGAAAGACTTATGCAGACAAAATATGCTTCAAAGTTGTTGTCTCAATGCAGGTTACTTCTTTTTTACCCCTAATTCCTCATCATTGATAAAATAACCCAACAAAAGCCTAATCTTGATATCCCAGTACATGCATAGTTCAGTTAAAAAGTTTCGGTCCAGATACAAACTTCGATAAAGACAGGATAGGGTTATCAGCAGTCAAACGACAAGTAATAGTACATAAATACCTTGTTCTTAGTATGTCAGGGGAAAAAAGAGCATTATATCCTAGAAGTTGCACACATACATTCAGATGTGTTCCAAGCAAAGCCCTATGTAATTTATTAATACACAAACATAAATGAACTGGGAGGAGATGAAAGGACAAGATTGTACTTGAAAAAATGTCAAAAGTATGCAAATCGTATAATTTTTATTTCACTTCTCACATCCATGAAAATATGTGTTCTAGTATATGATAGGTGTTTTCTTTCTTCCTCTCTAGTTCAGTTTTATTTTTAAATGGGATAAAAATTTCTATGGAATTTGATTCAGAACTGCAACAACCTTTTTGAATTTTCTAAACGGTTGGTTGAATTTGACACATAACAAAACATGAGAAACTTACCTTATTCAGTAATTAAGTCTAAAGCTATAAAAATGTCAAGTGTTTTCAGATTTCTTCATAATTCTTTTCCACTTTTCCTTTTCAATGTAATACAGTGAGCTGAGTGGAACAGACAATCTGACTGACAGAAGCTGGAAGCTATATCAGAAGAAAAATGACCTAAACCTTTACAGCCAACCATCAACAGAAAAACCATGTTGAGCCAGCTGGACCCTGACTTAGAATCCCAGAGTTTATGTTATGTTCTTGAATGTGTTTATTGAATGAACCGATTATTTTTAATTGGTGTTCTGGATAAAGTAACTTAACAGCTTTTTGATTAAGACCAATATTGCATTTATTTGTATAGGTATTTATATAGTATGTAAGTGATTTTTGCCTAAAAATGCTGAAGTACTCAGCTGAGATCAGATTTTACTGGACACATTGCCCAAGTGAATGTAGATTAACATATTGGCCACATCTTCTTTGAAAAGAAGGACCTAAATCTTTTTTCTTAAATCTATTTTTCTGCACAGACATACCTCTGTCTATGCAGAAAACCCTGTATTGGTGGGATCTACCATCCCAGGTGGACTTGAAAGAAGATTGGATATTTACTATATGATTTTTCTGTTTCTTCTATTTCTACATAGCTTATTCTGAGCTAAAAAAAAAAAAAAAACAGAAAAACTCTTCCACAGAACACACACACATACACACACATAAAAGAAAACATTTCCCTGAAAGAAAAGGGATTTTTATCCTGATATTGAACCAGAGTTATGAAGTATTGAGAAAAATCCATGTTGGTGACATATCTTCACATGATAAGCCCTAAAATAATTTTTGGAAGGCAACCACAACTGCATATGAAATATAAAGGTAGTTCTTGTCATATTTCAGAAAACTAGTATTAATAAAATTTGAGCTGGATTCTTTACAGACCTGCACATGTTGACGAGTCATGTGGTACTTTTGAACTTTGACAAAGTTTTTTCTTTTAGGAGCAGAAACCGGATGAAGGTTAAAAGGCAAGACATTATCCTTTGAAGCACACATCCAATAACATAGTCTAAATACCCAGTGTATTTTTTGTTCTACATTTTCAATATTAATTTTACATGATCAGATGTCTGATAAACTTGTGCTTTAACAGCACTTTCACTCCTGAAGTAATGTAAATATTT